>NC_133653.1:7674582-7974582 GCF_009905375.1 Apium graveolens
ATACACCACAGAGCCGGATTCCCCAGGTTTTGAGCGAGTATTTAAATCCCCTTTAAAAAGGAAGATCTTAAATAAAAATGAGTTTTGGGATCCGCTCTGACTTTTAAAAATCATTTTGAAGACTCGAAAATACTTTAAAGAGTTTGGAGTAAGGCTGATTTAATGAAGTAAATCAGTCCCCAGAATATTAGAAAATATCTGAATATTATTAATTAAATAATATTCCCATAAAGAATAATCTTTATAAAAATAATTGAAGTAGAAGTATTAAAACTTATACTTGAAATAAACATTAAATAACCAAAGATATACTTATATGAAAGTATTATCTTTATTTGAATAATTGAAAATAAGTTTGATTATTAACACCTTATTCTTTAATAAAATAAAGAATATATTCAGCAAAAATAATCGGAGTCATAGATCCTCAAATGAATATTCAATAATATTCACTAATAATATAAAAGAGTCATAAGCCCTCGAATGAATATTCAAATAATATTCATAAATAATATAAAAGAGTCATAAGCCCTCAAATGAATATTCAAATAATATTCAATAAATAATATAAAAGAGTCATAAGTCCTCGAATGAATATTCAAATAATATTCAATAAATAATAAAGTTTAAAGTTATCGAATAAACCTTATTCGATTAATAGTTTGGAAAACTATAACCATATATATAAATATATATATATATATATCCATCCATATATATACAAAATCTACTCGGGATCCTCGACTCCCGGTTTTAGAAAATATTTTCACCTTTGGGTCCCTATACTAAGGGTATATGCAAGATACCGCTATCCTCTAGCATAGGTATTATCAACTGAACCAACAGATATATATTTCAAGAATATGAAACAGGCATGCATATATACCATATCACATGCTACAATATATCGCAAGAATTTGCTAAATAACCAACATGCATCTATCGCAAGATAATGCATATACAAGTGTATACATCACAACAACAGTATAACGGATAGAATACTTGCCTGAGCGACTTGGGGTGATAAAAGGCTCGGGACGAGTCTGGTAACCTATAAACAACAAGTAAGTTGGAATTAAACCAAAATCACTTGTAAATCTATACTTTAACTAACTTAGACTCTAACGCTTGTTTTGCGCTCGCTGATTCGCTTAAGTCACCCGGGTACCCTCGGCTCCACCATTTTTATAATTTAACCTTTACGAGTTTTAAGGCGATTCCTTTGCGAGTGTCTTACCAACTGCCTAACACACTTACCATAAATGTTTCATACATTAATTAACCCTTTTCGGTCTTTAACCTATGTTTCAAAGTAAGGCGAGGGAAAAAGTTTCGTTCGCGAAACGCCGTTACTTGAAACGGTCGTTTCTCCTAAACCGTAAATCGGAATCGAACGAACTACATATCAAAACGAAGCTCGTAACATGAGCTATCTAAACATGGCAGTGGTCACAATCTAGCAGGGGGTTCTAGGGTCCTAATGCTATGCACAAAAACAGTCCAAAGAAAATCGGACGTTACGACGGCTATGTTTACGCGATTACCAATGATTAAACTACTCCAATTAACCACCAACCAACTCATAACCATCAATACAATAAAACTTCACCTAAACCATACCACATCAGTCCAAATCTCCAAGGTTTTTCAACTCAAACAACCACAATCAAGACCTATGAACTATAATCAATCTTCAATTACCAAAACACTTCCAAATAAAACCAAACTACTAATAATCACAATCCATGCTTCTCATTTCACAACACCAAACCATTAAACTTACTAACAAATAAAGTAAAGGCTAGGGTTTGAGTTTATACCTTCCTTGGGAGGTGTTAGTTGCTAGGAAGCCTTAGGGAGCCTCCTACAAGCTTGATCTTTCCAAAGAAATCAAGAACACAAAGTTAGGCTTTGAAGTTTCTAAAAGTCCAATTTAAAGAACTGTCAAAATGAGGGTCTTACCATGATTATTTGGACGGGACTTGTGAACACATGAGTTGTAGGCCATCTCAATACCTTTCCAATGAGCTATAGAACACAATATTGAGTGAGAAATGAAAGGAGATCCAGCAGTTTTTTAGTGTTCTGGTTCTGTTTTGGCCGAGAAGCATGAAGAACAGATGCCTTGGTTTCTTTTTGATTTTGATGAAATGATTGCTGGCTTGTGTTGGTTTGATTTTATGTTTGTTTTAGTAAATACCTAGGTTGCCACTGATTTTGTTGTGGTTTAAAAAGTCACCACATCTCCTTCCTTTTTGTCATGCTTGTGTCATCCTCATGCATGTCATTCTCCCCCTCCTTGTCCTCTTTCTATTGCTGGATGGCACATCATACCCCACTAATCCCCTTGATTAACTTTCCTAATCGTTTGGCCTCAATGAACCGACTGATCTGTTATACGGTTCGCTTAACCTTTCGTTTTTCGTTTATCGTTTGAGGGATCATACCCGGTATCTTATTAACTTAGGTTCCCTGTAACCTTTCTCAATATATTATATTCGTTTTTATGATCCTCTCCTATAATCCTTTAATGTAAATCCTTTTTATCCTGTACCTTTTTCTCAAATCTTTCTCGTATCTAGTGTATTTCCGGGAAAAATCAAAGTGTTCGGATTTGGATTTCTGACGATCTTTACATACACTTATATACTTCATAGAGTACTAATAAAATCCCAGAATATCCATAACAGAATCCCTACATAGTGTGGCGCGAAAAGTTTTCCTCATTCAGCTAAAACACTATTCACAAGGGTTACAAAAAGTTTGAAAAATTTTGGGGTTATTAACATTGACTCATCTTTTCGTAACTGAACTTATCCATATCTCTTTGCTATTATAGTATTAGTTTGTTAGTTTAGCTTTAAATAATTAGTTTAATTAGAAAAAACCAAGATCAATTCTTGTGTTTTACAACCCAATTGTTGGATATTATTGCGATTTACCCAAATATATAGTCCTTGAGTAACGATATCTGGTATTCACTACTATATTACTTGTTTGCGATTGTGTACATTTGCATATCGGTATTTTACGTAACACTTCAAAAAAGATATGCAACAAACCTTATGATATATAAGTTATTTTTCTAGACAGATATGTTGCATCAGGTTATTTAGATTGTTCAGTAGAGATACTGAATACTTAGTCAGAAAAGCTCCCTCTCAAACCCTTTTTAATTAGCCAGAGACATCACTAATTTAGAACAGTAAGACGTAGCATGGTCATAGACCAATAGCTTAACATTATGTTAGCTTCCTTGATATAGATCTATGCTACCTCACGCTTGAGTCCTTGATATAGATTGTGACTATTTAAATATAAAAAGATTAAAATCACAGATGGATTTGTTGCCATTTAAATAAGGCACATGAAGATACAAGGTGCATTACTTTCTACAAACAACATGATAAGTGACGGTTATTATTCTATCACAGTCATCAAACATTTCAATATTGACATCTCACTAATTTATAACCCTGCAGATTAAACATAAATTACGGATAACTGATGGTATTGGTACAATTATACCACAAACAATCTACCTATCATGGCTTCGCTTTGAGTACTTAAGAAATCGGCAAAAAATAGCATAATTATAACACTTAGTCACTTATAGACTCCAAAATGATGTACATAAAGTATAAAACAGAATTACAGGGGGTTAAATACTGAGTATAAATGTATTATGGATATTTTACATATTTATATCCATATTAATATTTAAATTTGAACCAAACCATATTTCACGAAATTCGGACAAAAATGGAGCAAATTTGACGGACTAAAGTTTCCGACATATTCTCCCGGGGGTTAGTACACAGTTTTTTTCTTAAATATTAAGTGTTGAGCAAGATTGAAATTGTATATATAACTCAACAATACTGGTTTGGATAACTTAAAATAGAACAAAGGACTTAAAAATACTTTATATTCCACTAGAATCAGTATTAAATGTTTATTGGGTATATATGATGAACTTGGTAGCTGCAGTGAAGAAGACGTCAACAGAGATCCGTATGAAGTTCATTAATATGTTCATGCAACGGAGGAATAAGGAGTCATTTCAAGCAGTTATTAGGATTGGTGTGAAGACCTAAAGTATTCCATGTAAATTTGATTGTATTTGGTAGAAGACTTGACAATAGTTTGTAATGATTATGGTACGAAGGCCTGCGAGCGGAACTAGTCGCCTGTGAATCAGACCATTACACTAAGCGTCAGTGATTCACGAAAAAAAACTAAGTAATATCATTAGGAAGATTGTTAAGTGAGAATTTGTATCTGAATATGCAGGTTATATGGTTTATACGAGGACTCGGAGAGAAGACTTGAAGACAGGATGACTTAAGGATTATAGTGATAGAAACTAAGTCAAAGTGATCACTACCTTGTAGTAGGAATCACCATGGCCACTCTAATACTTATTAGAAGCAAGAACCTTGAAGTATAGCTTAAATTCTAAGTACCATAGTTGGTCATGACCTTGTAGGAGCAACTAGGACTAAGTCAAAATTGCATGTTGTTACACCCTAGTCGCCAGTGAAGATTCAGGGACCCTACGAGGAGTAAATCGGGATTTATTGTAAGGCAACAACCTCCTCTAGTGCCTTGAGGTCGCAAGTGAAGCCCCTATAGCACTTGTAGTCGCCACTTAGCATAAAATCAGCATAAAATCTAAGTCAAAAAGGTCCCAGAATGCTTGTTGGAGCAAGTAAAGCTTCAGGAGCCTTTGTAGGCGTAACTTGTGAAGAAACTGAAAGGAATATGTCCTAAGTCCAATCATGTATTAGGATTTAGGAATAACTTTTATGTAATCTGTTTTGATTTCATTGATATTAATAAAAGACTTATTTTGTTTTTATTACGGGCTTTATCTATTTAAGTGTTTAAATAAGATATACCATAGTTTAGAGTAAAGCTTTTTATGGATTATGATGAGATCATAATAGTGAGACCTAAAAAGATGATAACTCTAAACTTAAATAGTTCCTGGTCATAGGATTACTAACTGGTAATTAATAATCCGCAAAGATCGGTACATACTATGCTTGCTTCATTATGAAGGATGTCTGTTCTCATAGACATTTGTGTGGTGACACTATAGCTAGTATGTAGGTGCTTATTATAGAATAAGTTCACTGAACATGACTCGCACAGCTGAACAACTGATGGAGTTCACTCACGTGTCAGCAGTTGTTCACATAGTGATAGTTGTACAAGTATCCTTAGACTTGAGGTCATCATAGTCATCTTGTGTACACTGAACTATGCTTTGGTTTAGTTCTTAGTCCTCCAGGGACAATTATTAGGGCTCTTCTGGGTATAGGAATTTGTACACGAAGATAGTGTATGATCAATAAAGGATCTACCCCTTCCAGTGAAGGAAGCGAATGTTCAAGGCTGATCCACTTATGCTAGTTCAGGAATCTCTGGCCAGAGTGAATGAATTAGAAAGGAGTTTCTAATTTGCATAGAACTACGCATAGTAAATGGTAAGCAAGTGATTAAATTAGATAGGCTTGACACGAGATCCATGCCTTGTATTTAATCGGGACATTGTAGGGTAGAAGGAGTTTATTGTACGGTAACTATTCACTGAATAGGTTTTTGATATTCTAAGCAGTGAATTCATATTATCCGGATAGTCGCGATATGCTGAGAAGTATCCCTCACGATGTAGAATAAATGTGATTAATTAATTAATCATATTTAATAAATTAGAGAATTTATATAAATAATGATAAAATAGTTTTATTATTATTTATTTCTACTACCGGCTTAATATTGAACCTACAGGGTCACACCATAAAAAGAGAATGATTTAATGGTGGAGGAATTAATTTATAATGGCTAATAATTATTTATTTATGAAATAAATAATTAATTGGAAAAATTAATAATTCATTAAATGAGATTTAATTGATTATAAATTAATTAAGAAAAGTTCTTAATATTATTAATTAAGGATTTAATTTTTGGAAATTAAATCAAGAGAGAATTATTTCTAAAGTGTTTAGAAAAAGGATTAATAATTAAAAGGTGTTTTAATTATTAATGAGAATAATAAATGGGATAATAATAATATTATTTATGGGAAAATTTCAGCTGAAAATTTTGCCTATAAATACACTATTATAGACCCTATTTTATTCTAACCCACATCGAACCCGAAAACCCAAAAAGTTTGGAAAACCCAATTCTCTCCACCTCCTTCCTCCTCCTTAACATCGTTTTCTTGGTGGATACCGATGGAGTGTTTCACACTTGAGGAGCAACTGCTAAGGATCTCTGATCGTTGTCTCCGAATTATTTTAAAAGGTTAGATTCGATCCCTCGAATTTTTATTCATGATCTGTATGCTTTTATTTGGATTTTGTATGTGTAAAAGTGTTTTGCCATGCCCCACTGCGTTAAAAATCCAACAATGATATCAGAGCATAGGTTGTATGCATATAGATCTGTGGTAAAAATTTCAGAATTTTATGTGCTTGTATGAATTAATTATGATTTTTACAAGTTATATCATGGATTAATTTTGCCTGATGAGAAATCGTTTCTCAGAATAATTTTGAATGTTGATCTGGGTTCTACAAGTGTTGTAGATCGTCTGGGTATTTTTCTTATAATTTTAGGATGTATAGATTTTTTATTATGAATTTTTGAAGTTCTTGTAATTAAAATTCGTAATTAAATAAATATATATATATATGAATTGTATGTATGTATATATCTGTATATGCTGTCATCTGCTGTGTTTGTACTGTCTGTTGAAGAAAGATAAGCAGCACAGAGAATGACAGATCAGGCGGCACAAAATCCGAGGAAAAGGTACGGCGGTTGCTGCAGAAAAAACAAAAAAAAAATAGGGGTGTAACGCATTCCGGGAATGCGTTACACACCTGTGGCGCATTCACGGAATGCGTTACACCCTTTAATGGCTTAAAAGGGGTGTAACGCATCACCGGAATGCGTTACATGGTTTGTAACGCGTTCCTGTAATGCGTTACAACCCGTCTGTTGATTTTAAAATTGATTTTCTGGGAGTTTCGTAACTCCGTTTTGGGCGTGCAATATACCGTTGGATTCGTTTTTCCGAGACGGATCTAATGGAGTGATCAATTTTCGTTTATATAAAATTTTTGAACTGTTTATATTCCATGAAGTGTTTTAAAGCAGTTTTTGATCGTTTGAATTGATTTTAAATGCTTCTTGTGTTACATAGAGATGTATATTGCTTGTTCTAATTTGCTAGATGATGTAACATGCCTACCTTGATGTTTATTCATATTGATATATGTGATATATGCTTAGTTTATCATGCGATGATAGATTTAGGTGAACTTAAATAAACATAAGGCGTTTGTTAGACAACCTAGTATAGTGAAATTGTTTCATAACCTTAAGAACAATATTATGAATACAATCATGAGATTCTTGTGTTTTTGAAACACGTAATTGAATATGAATTTTCGATATGAGAGAAAGGATGATTCTGTCAACAACAGATTTCTATCTATAAGAAAGGGTTATTAAGTGACGCCTCTTGACAATGCTCCACCCGATTTGGGAATCATCTGATTATTGATTATTGATTTGAAATATTTAATTTAAAAGGAAGAATCTCTTTATAATATGATTATGATTGTAACGTAATATAATCCCTCTAAAATTAAATAATATCAAGTAGTAATTGGCCAATGACACAACGGGCTTGTGTCGGTCATAGCCTTCCAACATGATAGAAAAGTAGTTCTTATTTTTGAATCATTGTCGGTTCGTGCTACAGCCGAGGGCTTTGATTTCGAAATAAGAAATACTTGTCTATTACATAGAGATGTGTACATTGAATAAGAATCTAAAGGTCGGTACGTGCTACAGCCGTGGGCCTTTGGGGACTGATTCAACTGTACGGAATGTTGGGTTAGACTTGACTTAGAATATTGAGTTTGTCGTGCTACAGCCGAGACTCAATTATTCAAGAGGCTAAAGTTTGATTAGGGAATAACATGAGATGTAATTGACAAGAGTTGTCTGCCTATTGAACATTACATGGCGGTTCGTGCTACAGCCAGGGTCGTGTAATGGAATGTAGGATCCCTATTCCCACTAGCATTATGAATGCTTAATTTTTCACGTAGGGGGTTGAATAAATTAGGAAAACTAGTGGGAGCCACTTATGAATAAAGACCCAATTCATATAGTGTTTTAAAATGAAATCGAATATTTGCTAAGTGTTGGTATGTGTTTATCATTTACAGATTTACTTTGTACGTTATGTCTTCTGCACTATCACTCAGGAGCATACTAGATGCTCACAAATTGACTGGTCCTAATTATGCTGACTGGCTTCGAAACTTGAGAATTGTTCTCAGGATTGAAAAGCTGGAATACGTGATTGACTCACCTAAGCCTACTGAACCTGCTAGTGATATACATAATGATGAACATGTTGTGTATCGTAAGTGGATAGATGATGCAAATGTTGCTCAATGTATCATGCTAGCTTCCATGAACATTGAGCTACAGAAGCAACATGAGCATATGGATGCTCACACTATCCTCATGCATCTATAAGAGTTGTATGATATGGCGGGGAGGACAGCTCGATATGAGATGTCGAAGGAGTTGTTCGGTTGTAGGATGTCTGAGGGATCATCTGTGAATGACCATGTACTTAAGATGATCAATTTGATTGAACGTCTTGGACAACTTGGTTTTGCCATGGATGGGGAGCTGAGCCAAGACTTGGTCTTGCAATCGCTTCCGAGTTCGTTCTCGCAGTTTGTTGTGAACTTTCACATGAATAAGTTGGATGTCAGCCTGCCTGAACTCCACAACATGTTCAAGACTACGGAATCGAATTTTTCCCCTAAGAAGAGTTCTGTTCTTCTAATTGGTGAAGGTTCCCATCCTAAGAATAGGAAGAGGAACTCTTCCAAGAAGAAGAAAGTAGGTGAGAAAATGCCGGTTCCACCAAAAGCTGAAGACCCCGAGAGCAAAATTGTTTGCTTTCACTGTAACAAGGTGGGGCACTGGAAGAGTAACTGCAAAGTTTACCTTGCAGAATTGAAGAAGAAGAAGAAGGGTAGTGAGACTACCGCTTCTGATTCAGGTATGTTCATGATAGAAGTGAATATGTCATCAAATCAAATTTCTACTTGGGTATTCGATACCGCCTGTGGTTCTCATATCTGCAATTATTGCAGGGACCAAGGAGAAGTAGGACTCTTGAGGAAGAGGAGGTGGTTTTACTGATGGGAAATGGAGCAAGAGTTGCTGCTGTAGATGTAGAATCATTTCATTTACATAGGCCTACGGGCAAGACTATTGTTTGAAATAATTATTATTTTGTTCCCTCGATTGTGAGGAATATTATTCCCATGTTAGACTTGGCAGGATTTTCATTTATTATTGAGAATAATGAATGTCCTATTCTTAGAGATAATATTCTTTATGGACGTGGTGCTTTAAATAATGGTCTGTATAAATGTGACATAATTTACTTCAGATTGAACAAACTAATAAAAGAAAAGGGATGATGAAAATCTCACTTTATAGTGGCACTGCAGTCTCCATTTAGTAGACATGGAGAGAGGGCTGCAAATTTGCTAGGAATGGTACACACAGATGTATGTGGACCAATGTCTACGCAAGCCATGGGTGGATTTTCATACTTCATTACTTTCATAGATGATAGATCTGGATTCGGATATGTGTTTGATGAAACACAAGTCTGAGGCCTTTGAAAAGTTCAAAGAATATAAGTATGAAGTGGATAAATAACCAAACATAGTATTATAACTCTTCGATTAGATTGAGGTGGTGAATACTTGAACGGAGAGTTTCTGGATTATCTCAAAGTAAATGGTATAGTCTCCCAGTGGACTCCTCCAGATTAGTATCTGAAAGAAGAAATCGAACTTTGTTAGATATAATTCGGTCCATGATGAGCTATGCAAATCTTCCAGTATTCCTATGGGGTTATGCATTGGAAACCTCAGCATATTTACTGAATAAGGTGCCTTCCAAATCTGTTCCTCAAACTTCATATGAGATATGGAAAGTAAGGAAACCGAGTCTTAAACACGTTAAGATTTGGGGATGTCCAGCTTATGTCAAGTAAGTTGACCCAGATAAGTTGGAATATCGATCCGTAAAATGTAGTTTTGTGGGATATCCTAAAGAGACTTTAGGGTATTACTTTTACACCGATCATCGGGTGTTTGTCTCCAGACATGCTACCTTCTTGAAAAAGGAGTTTATCCTTGAAGGAAACAGTGGGAGCAAAATTGAACTTGATGAAGTTCAAGAAGCACAAACTACTACAGATCGAGTGGAAACACCTGTTCTGACTGAACAACCTTTTGTGGAACGGCCCATTCATAGGTCAGGGAGAGTGTCTCGCCAACCTGAGAGGTATTATGGCCTTGTCATTGAGAATGACAATGAGTTATTGATCATTGATGATGACGACTCTGTGACCTATAATGAGGCTATGAGTAGTGTTGACTCAGAGAAATGGCATAGTGCCATGAAATCCAGAATAGAATCTATGTATACGGTATACAAAAGATAGATTATAGCAGATGGCCAGGTGGAGACCTTTAAGGCCAAGCTTGTGGCAAAAGGATTCAAACAAAGGCAATGGATTGACTTTGATGAAACCTTTTACCTGTAGCCCTGTTAAAATCAGTTCAGATTTTGCTTACGATTGTTGCTTACTACGACTATGAGATCTGGCAATTAGCCAGATGGTTTTCTTTCCAAGAGAAATGAAAACCTAGTGTGTAAGCTACTGCAAACCATATGTGGTTTAAAGCAAGCTTCTCGAAAGATGGAACATTCGTTTTGATGAGACAATCAAAGAGTTTGATTTTATCAAAAACGCAGATGAACCATGTGTCTACAAAAGGGTTAGTGGGAGCGCGGTAACATTTCTTGTATTGTATTGAATTAGAGTTGACACACATAACAACATAGCAGACCCACTCACAAAGCTACTTTATGAAAGTCACTTTGATCGTCATGAAGACAAGATGGGTATTAGATACCAGAGTGATTGGCTTTAGTACAAGTGGGAGATTGAAAGAAATATGTCCTAAGTCCAATCATGTATTAGGATTTAGGAATAACTTTTATGTAATATGTTTTGATTTCATTGATATTAATAAAAGACTTGTTTTGTTTTTATTACGGGCTTTATCTATTTAAGTGTTTAAATAAGATATACCATAGTTTAGAGTAAAGCTTTTTATGGATTATGATGAGATCATAATAGTGAGACCTAAAAAGATGATAACTCTAAACTTAAATAGTTCCTGGTCATAGGATTACTAACTGGTAATTAATAATCCGCAAAGATCGGTACATACTATGTTTGCTTCATTATGAAGGATGTCTGTTCTCATAGACATTTGTGTGGTGACACTATAGCTAGTATGTAGGTGCTTATTATAGAATAAGTTCACTGAACATGACTCGCACAGCTGAACAACTGATGGAGTTCACTCACGTGTCAGCAGTTGTTCACATAGTGATAGTTGTACAAGTATCCTTAGACTTGAGGT
Source organism: Apium graveolens (assembly GCF_009905375.1). Taxonomy (NCBI): domain Eukaryota; kingdom Viridiplantae; phylum Streptophyta; class Magnoliopsida; order Apiales; family Apiaceae; genus Apium; species Apium graveolens. Next base: position 7,686,150 of record NC_133653.1, read on the forward strand.
CATCATAGTCATCTTGTGTACACTGAACTATGCTTTGGTTTAGTTCTTAGTCTCCAGGGACAATTATTAGGGCTCTTCTGGGTATAGGAATTTGTACACGAAGATAGTGTATGATCAATAAAGAATCTACCCTTCCAGTGAAGGAAGCGAATGTTCAAGGCTGATCCACTTATGCTAGTTCAGGAATCTCTGGCCAGAGTGAATGAAATTAGAAAGGAGTTTCTAATTTGCATAGAACTACGCATAGTAAATGGTAAGCAAGTGATTAAATTAGATAGGCTTGATACGAGATTCATGCCTTGTATTTAATCGGGACATTGTAGGGTAGAAGGAGTTTATTGTACGGTAACTATTCACTGAATAGGTTTTTGGTATTCTAAGCAGTGAATTCATATTATCCGGATAGTCGCGATATGCTGAGAAGTATCCCTCACGATGTAGAATAAATGTGATTAATTAATTAATCATATTTAATAAATTAGAGAATTTATATAAATAATGATAAAATAGTTTTATTATTATTTATTTCTACTACCGGCTTAATATTGAACCTACAGGGTCACACCATAAAAAGAGAATGATTTAATGGTGGAGGAATTAATTAATAATGGCTAATAATTATTTATTTATGAAATAAATAATTAATTGGCAAATTTAATAATTGATTAAATGAGATTTAATTGATTATAAATTAATTAAGAAAAGTTCTTAATATTATTAATTAAGGATTTAATTTTTGGAAATTAAATCAAGAGAGAGAATTATTTCTAAAGTATTTAGAAAAAGGATTAATAATTAAAAGGTGTTTTAATTATTAATGAGAATAATAAATGGGATAATAATAATATTATTTATGGGAAAATTTCAGCTGAAAATTTTGCTTATAAATACACTATTATAGACCCTATTTTATTCTAACCCACATCGAACCCGAAAACCCAAAAAGTTTGGAAAACCCAATTCTCTCCACCTCCTTCCTCCTCCTTAACATCGTTTTCTTGGTGGATACCGGTGGAGTGCTTCACACTTGAGGAGCAACTGCTAAGGATCTCTGATCGTTGTCTCCGAATTATTTTAAAAGGTTAGATTCGATCCCTCGAATTTTTATTCATGATCTGTATGCTTTTATTTGGATTTTGTATGTGTAAAAGTGTTTTGTCATGCCCCGCTGCGTTAAAAATCCAACAGAAACTATGTAAAAACTTGTGAAGAAACTAAGTAAAAACTACTTCTTTTGATACTAGTATGCGCAAGTGAGAAGATAATTGTAGCATCACACATCGATAAGAATAAGAGTGTTTGGGTCCTTTATAGATACAAGTCAACAACTAATGTGTACCAAATCGCTAGCTTTTTCAGACTGACCTGTGGTGGGTTGTTGGGTCCCAGTACGCATTTGGTTGTGGGCTTGGATATTATAAATGGTATTAGAGCTCTACCCGATCAGAAGTGTAGAGACCATGCCCGGGTTCCGTATTTATGTTTGTGAGATCGACGAGGACGTAGATCCTATAAGAGGGGGTATTTGTAACATCCCACATCGATATGAATAAGAGTGTTTGGGACCTTTATGGATACAAATCAATAACTAATGTGTACCAAATCGTTAGCTTTTTCGGACTGACTTGTGGTGGGTTGTTAGGTCCCGGTACGCATTTGGTTGTGGGCTTGGATGTTATAAATTTATTATTTTATTATAAATTGTAAAATATTCATTTTTGATTTTCTGTTTTATAAATTATATGTGACAACCCGGGTCAAATCCCGAATCTTTTTCGAAAATCGGGTCAAGTTTCGATTCTGAGTTCGAAAAAAGTCGAAGCATATTATCCCAAATGCAGCCAAATTGGGTGAACAACAACAAGCCCACCACAGGCCCCCAAAAGATCATGATTTGTTGGTGCAAGTAGTAGTAGTGGTACTTTGCCTTATAAACTGAACAGAAGTCCCAAATCTCCTTGATGTGGGACTGGGGTGTTACAAACTCCCCGCTTAAACTCCTGACGTCCTCGTCAGGCCCGAACAGACAGCCCATAAGACCAAGATCATACCTCTCTAGCCATTATGGGATAATATCGGATGGCTTCGTGTCCCCACCTCCGGACCTCTTGCCATTGTGGGATAATACCACCAGCCTTCGTGTCCCCACATCCGGCAACTTTACGCATCAAGCTTTCGAGAGTCGGCTCTGATTCCATATGTGACAACTCGGGTCAAATCTCGAGTCTTTTCCTTATAAACTCAACAGAAGTCCCAAATCTCCTTGATGTGGGACTGGGGTGTTATAATAATCAAAGGAAAAACTCCATTAGAACCATCCTTGGCGCATGTGACGTACTCAAAATATTCTTGGAGGCGCAAGTCACTTAGTTCATGATGTTTCTAAGTACTTTAATACACTATAGGTGCAACTTGGCATGAAGGAAGATACAAGGACGCAAGTGGGTGTTTTGCAAGCTGTCAAGGTTGATTTACATGGTAATTATTATGCCACGTGTCCATTTTCTCTCTCACCTACCTACCAGTCTATATAATCAATCAGATGTAGATTGGAATTGTATATCGCTCTTTCATTGAATATTACGAAGCTCTTGAAAAATATTCTCAGCACCTAAAAAGCTTGATTTGACAAGCAGAGGTCATGCCCAATTGTTTACTCACCATTTAAAGACTTAGACATTAAATACACTCATCATTTATAGTTTCTTTGATTATATTGTTAATCATTTGTATTGGCTTATAGCTTATAATTTGTATTGGCTTTATCCTTTTATAATTTTGAATATTTGTTCAAAGATGTAGGCAACCCATTGCGGTTTAATTTCTTAATATAAAAATTATTTCGTGAAATCTCTTGTGTTTGTTTATTTTATTTTAAAGTTTCAATATTCGCTCCATTTTAGAGTAAAAATGAAGAACATACATTCACCCCATCTGTATATACCTTTTCAACCTAACATTAATTATGAATGTACTATGGATATTTTCATATATTTACATCCATGTTGATATTTAAATTTGAATTGAACCAAATTTCTTGAAATTCGGATACGAAATGGAGCAAATTTTACAGAAAATGAGTTTTCGATGAATGTACACAGATTTCTCTCAAATATTGAGTACAGATATATTATGGATTTTTTTTACATATCTGAAATTGAACCGAACCATAATTCGCGAAATTTGGACAGAAACGGAGCAAATTTGACTAGAAAAAAAATCCCGACATATTCTCACAGGGGTTAGTACACAGTTTTTTTCTCAAATATTGAGTATGGATGCATTATGGATAGTTTCATATATTTGCATTCATGTTGATATTTAAATTTGAATTGAACCAATTTGACGAAATTTGGAGAAAAAATAGAGCAAATTTAACGGAATAGAAGTTTTCGACGAATTCTTCTAGGGAATAGTACACAGATTTTTCTCAAATATTGAGTAGAGATGTATCATGAATATTTTCACATATTTGTATTCATATTGATATTTGAATTTGAATCGAACCATATTTTACGAAATTCGGACAAAAAACGGAGCAAATTTGAGGGAAAGGGAGTTTTCGACAAATTCTCCTAGGGGTTATACAGATCTTTCTCAAATATTGAGTACGTATGTATTATGGCTATTTTCACATATTTGTATCCATATTAATATTTGAATTTGAACTGAACCATATTTCACGAAATTCGGACAAAACACAAAGCAAATTTGACGGAAGAGAAGTTTTCGACAAATTCTCCTACGGGTTACTACACAGATTTTTCTCAAATATTGAGTACGAATGTATTATGGATATTTTCACATTTTTATATTCATATTAATATTTGAATTTGAACCAAACCATTTTTTGAGAAAATCGGACAGAAAACGGAACAAATTTTACGAAAAAAGAGTTTTCGACAAATTCTCTTAGGGGTTTGTACACATATTTTTCTAAAATATTAGGTACGGATGTATTATGGATATTTTTATCATATTTTTATTCATATTGATATTTAAATTTGAACCGAACCATATTTCACGAAATTTGGACGAAAAAGTAACAAATTTAAGGGGAAAAAAGTTTTCGACAAATTCTTCTAGGGGGTTAGTACACAAATTTTTCTCAAATATTGAGTACATGTATATTATGGATATTTTCACATATTTGTATCCATATAGATATTTGAATTTTTACTGAACCATATCTCGCGAAATTCGATCAAAAAAGAAGTAAATTTGACGGAAAAGGAGTTTTCGACAAATTCTCCTAGTGGTCAATTAGTACACAGATTTTTATCATATATTGAGTACAGATGTATTATGGATATTTTACATATTTGTATCCTTATTGATATTTTAATTTGAACTGAACCATATTTCGCGAAAATTCAGACAAAAAATAAAGCAAATTTGACGAAAAATGTGTTTCCGACAAATTCTCCTAAGGGTTAGTACACATTTTTTTCTCAAATATTGAGTACGGATGTATTATACATATTTTCATATATTTTATCCATATTGATATTTGAATTTGAACTGAACCATATTTCACGAAATTAGGAAAGGAACTGAGCAAATTTTATTGTAAATGAGTTCTCGATGAAATCTCTTCGGGGTTAGTTCACAAATTTTCTCAAATATTGAGTACGGATATTTTCACATATTTGTATCCCTTTTGATATTTTAATTATAACCGAACCATATTTCGCGAAATTTAAACAAGACACGGAGCAAATTTGACGTAAAAGGAGTTTTCGACTGGATCTCCTATGGGTACACAGTTTTTTCTCAAATATTGAGTATGGATGTATTATGGATATTTTCACATATTGGTATCCATATTAATATTTGAATTTGAGCTGAATCATATTTCGTGAAATTTAGACACGAAACGGAGCTAGTTTTACGAAAACTGAGTTTTCGACAAATTCTCGTAAAGGGTCAGTACATAGTTTATGTCAAATATTTTGTAGGGATGTATTGTGGATATTTTTTGTTAATACTTGTATCCTTATTGATATTTGAATTTGAACCGAACTTTATTTCGCGAAATTTGGACAAAAACCAGAGCAGATTTGACGGAAATAGAGTTTTTGACAATTTTTCCTCGAGATTAGTAAAAGATTTTTCTCAAATATTGAGTAGGGATGTCTTATGGATATTTTCACATATTTATATCCATGTTGATATTTTAATTTGAATCAAAACATATTTCGCGAAATTCGTACATGAAACAGAACAAATTTGACGGAAATGGAGTTGTCGACTAATTCTCCTATAGGATGGTGCACAGTTTTTTTTCAAATATTGAGAGATGTATTATGGATATTTTTATATATTTGTATTGATATTGATATTTTAATTTGAACCGAATCATATTTCTTGAAATTCGGACAAGAAACGGAACACTTTTGACAGAAACGGAGCTTTCGACTAATTCTCCTCATTAGTACACAGTTTTTTCTCAAATATTGAGTACGGATATTTTCACATATCTGTATCCATTTTGATATTTGAATCCAACCATATTTCACAAAATTCGGACAGAAAACTAAACAAATTTGACATAAAAGGAGTTTTCGACTGATTCTACTAGAGGTTAGTACACGGTTTTTTTTTGAATATGAGTACAGATGTGTTATCAATTCTTAGTAAAAAATATTTGCTTCATTTGAAATTTTAAATATGAGTACACATTTTTTAAAATTCAGGGTTTAGGTTTATGGGTGTTTAAGATTTCTACTAATTAAAAAATATTTTTTTTCTAATTAGAAAAGGTAACCCAATAGTTACCATCATTTCTAATTTTTATTATTTTCTAATTAAAATAATGCATCGAAACTAAAACTAATACTTTTAATATTTCGGCTTTATAGAATTATATAAAATAATTCGATCAGAGTAATTAAAGCTTATAGGTTCTCGAGGAAGAAGAAAATATAAAGCAGGCCCCAATGTTTTGGGGAAAAATCTAGTTTTTAATTTTTGCTCAGTTGTTTCATTATCATATCTCAACTATATGATTTTTTATATTAAACGTCTGAAAATTTAAAATATAATACTAAAACTTTTTTTCATTGCAGTATTAAACAATAACTCCAAATGGAAGCATAATATACTTTAGCGGTTGAAGTAACAGACTCACAACAATCCTAACGGACTTACCAGAAGCATACACTAACTGGAATTAAAGTTTAATATATAGAAACAAATATTTTTCTATAAACACATATATTTACTCTTTACCCTGGTCACTTCTGCTGTGCTAACAAAAGTTTACAACATAAAAGAACATTCTAGAATAAGAACAGGTACCTTTATCAAATTACAGGTAAAAAATACTTTAAAATAGGAAAAATAAAATGAAATCCCTATTCAGAATGACTACTCCCTTATAACTAGAAAAGTAATAGGCCAAAGCTCACAGACTAGAACGGATATGTTTGTTTTGTGTGTGGGTTACTTTTGTTGGCTCTATTTCTCCTTTTTGCTCTTTGGTTGAAAGGTAAAAAGTAAAATGAGGATCAGAAGATAGTATCAACCCTAAGTTTCCTTCTTTGCGGAGTTCTTTCTGTCATCTGTTTCTCCAGGTCCATAAAAGTGGCACCACTATTGGCAAATAATCGCCTGAGATTGATCACTGAAAGCTCATTAAAGCTAGAAACTGCAAGGTCCGCCTGCACCAGATCATACCTGCATGTTTCAACTCAAACACACTTAGAGACCCAGCAGAGATTCTATTGTTTCTTACACTTTCGATTTCTAAGCAACACATCCTTACATACTATGAAGGGAAAGTTAGATTTTGAATTATTTGTACAATTTCATGAAGTGAAACCTAAGACATACGCTGGATGAACACCAATTAATGCTGTGGCCTTCATCGTGCAGTTGTGAGCAGCAGCAATGCCTCTAGGATCATCTTCAAACACGACACACATGGAGGGCTTTCGATCCAACTGCCAAAGTTCAAGTTTTAATATTTTATATATGTATATAATTATATATAATTTACAATTTACTATGCTAACTTTATATTGTGTAATATATTTATGCAAATTTAATATAACTAGAAAAATATTAGACATATATAATATATCATTCGAGTTTAATATTTTAAAGAAAAAATTATATTGAAAATATAAATAAAAATTAATTTTTGATAAAATTAAAATTGACACATATCACTTTAACTCTTAACTAAATTTTTAAAAATTAGTTTTATTTTTACAATTTTTTGAATTTTTAATATAAAAAAATCTGATTGACATCAGATCAGGATATTATCTGTATCCGAACAATATCCGTCGGATTCGGATAACAAACCGACCCGTATCTGAATCTTCAGTTTGACGGCCATAATTATGGGAATCTAGGGATGACAAATTAATCCGATCATCCGTTTGATACCCGGTCCAAAACCAAAATATTTGCTTAAGCATTACCTGATTTTTTGGATTTGGATTATGATATGGATTTAATTTTTAGACCCAAAATTTTTGGATTTTATGAAACCCGTGTATTTCAAAATTTATTTCGTGTAGTGGTGGTTATGGTGGCAAAGGTAGATACGGTAACAGTAGGGGTGGAAGATGTATAGTGATGATGGTTAGGCCTGATATAGAAATTTGCTCAAAAAGAATAAATGATTTGTATAGAAATTCAGTGATTTATGTTGAAATTTGGTGATCTGGGAATGAATTTGATGATGTGTGATACTAATAAAGGCAGTGTGGCAATTTTTATATGTGGTTTCCCCGAACATTAGTCTAGCATTCTCATACTCACATGTATATCAATTACTAGTCTAGCATTCTCATACTTACACGTATATCAATTACAAACAAATATTTTCAATACGAACATATCATTTTTCCCTTTTCCATATAGACACATGTATACAGTGACTATACATATATATTCACAGTTGTATATTCAATTTTAATCAATTTATACATACATAAATACAAACACCAGAAGATATATAAGATGAGATTAGCATGTTGAATGTTTCTATGTTGAATAGGTTTCGAGTATTTTTATTTTTTTCACATTAAATTTGGACTGGATTTTGCACTAATCGACCAAGTCGAATGACTAGGTCGACCTCTCTAGTCGACTCTCTCAAACTGACTAGTCGTTGATAGTCGAGCGCCATGACAGCCATGACAAAAATGATAAACATGTATTGTTAATAAATCATGCATTAATAGCTCGCATAAATATTAGATTATTAGTTGTACATAGGGAGGCATTTCTTGTGTTTTTCCCTAACAATCTAGCATGTATTCATGGCAAAGACAAGAGAACATTACTAAGGCAACCTACTACATATTAATATATAGACTAAATTAGCAGCAATAGAATAATAAATTAGCAACAATAGAATAATTCTGTGACTACCGCACTACACAAGTACACATAACTCAACAATTTCTTCCATCTAATATTTATAACCGGAATGTAATAAGAGGGGGGAATTTATAAATTTTAATTTACTAACTATATTTTGTTACTTGAAGATTAATTATAGTTATCAGCTACTTCAAGTAAGTATATTGTATGGTAGACTTAATCCCTCCCACCTAATACCTTTTGGCACTACTCAATTTCTTTCTACACTTTACTCGTTAAGTGCCATAAAAATTGTGAACATCAGTGGGGATTTTTCCTAGAAAACTAATTCCTCTGTCTGTCCCCACTTTGTGTGAATCTTGTATTGTGACAAGCAGATTGAGTCATGCCTATAAGACTTTGCACAACAGCAAATCGCTTGTCAGCAAATTGCATCTTATGTTAGAAAACACAACACATAGATCTGCAAGTATTTTACTCGGTGTTTGACTCGGGAATTATTAAGTATCTTATCATTCAATAGTATTTAAATATTTTTAGTAAAGGTCAATCATAGAAATTTTATAAACACATGAACCCAGTCCGACACTTCCGTTTGAACCCTCGACCACTTATTACCGAGAGGGGAGAATTATCTACTAGGCTAAGCGCTGCAAATAATCAAGATGCTTAATTGAGATTGTTAATCGATATTCAGATATTCTCCTTTTATAGTATCGAGATAATTAGCAAATAGATATTTAAGAAATCTTCAAATTTTGACTTGTATTTTTTAAGCCAGAGAATATATAAGTAGTATAACCATTTATTGTGGTAAATCTCAATTACGTGTCTTTGCATTCGGAAAGATCAAGTTGGTCACCGCAAAAACAAGGTCTTGAGATGCTCACAGACTTGCTAAAAATGTACATGACGTTCTAGTAAACTCATTTGTTGGTCAAACAACATGCATTCCCTATACAACTCCGTTACCATCTGCTCTAGCAAAGACATGGTGGCGAGTGGATGTTGACTGGTCGGATCAGCTGACAAGGTTGACTAAGATAAAAAAAAAACAAATCACAAAAAGAATTCATTTCATTTCATCAACTTCAGACATTCAGAGACAAAGGGAAAAAAAACTAATTTATCTCCAACCCCATTTTTTTGATAGTGGTAATTGATTTCTGAATTATTGGAGAAAACAAAGTGAAGTAGGGAGAAAAAATAGACTCTCTGAGCCTTACAAAGGAGAAGCAAGGCCAAAGGAGGTTGAGGAGAAGAGAAGAATGGGAGGGAGGGAGGGAATCGAAGTAGGATTCAAGCACATACCAGGAATAAAATGTCTTAACTACAGTGATTTAATAGCGGGAAGAAGATGCATTGTAGAATTCGTAAGGTGGCCAAACACAAGAGGCCGGATCATAATTTGGGTCCCAGAAATTCATGGTGAATCCATGCAATCATCCAGTAACCCGTGATCTAAGAACAGGTTTGAAGCCATCATCTAGCAAGAGTATGACAACATGGAAGAGTATCTTTATTCTGACCACTTGAATAATTCAATAGTTATAAAAAGATAGTTAAAATTTATCATAAAAAGAGATACCTTCGAGCTTATATAGGTTGCTTCATTCACAGTGTCGCTCTTAACTGCTCTTCTATGGGGGCATTGAACTTCGTACAAATATTGTGCGCGTGGCCGGGTTGAAGTTTTTTTCAATGTAGTTAAGAGCATCTCCAATAGGCATTGCCAAGAGGTTGCCAAAGTTGATGTGGCAAAGCACTATTGGTTGCCTACCTACTGAAGTTGGTTGGGTTGCCAGGGAGTCGTCAACCAATGTTGCCAACTTTTGGCAACTTCTCGAAATGGTTAAAATAAATATACAAGTGCATAAAGTATATATCACCAATAATTTTTTTAGTTTAAGAGTCATTGCAATATTATTTATGGGACCACATAGGCAACTTTCAAAGGTTGCTAACTATTGGAGTAGATTGTTGCTCAGTTAACATGGAATTGAGTTTATATATATATAAATATTAGAGATGCTCAAATAAGAAATGCTCTCGGGCACACCAAAGTTTTGACAAGTCTAAAGCATAAGTTGTAAAGGCGAACCGAGGGGATAACGAATCTCGTATTAGGCACTCACCTATATATAGGCAAATATATAATAAATTATGCAAAATATTTTTTTGATTGGTTTTAATAATATTTTACATTAACATAAATATTAGTTTATACAATCGTATCAAACATAATTATTATGTTTGTTTTTTGGAGACTGTTATGAATATAATGGTTCAAAGGTACAAGTTTATACAATTTACCCGTCGAAGACCAAAAAGAAAAATAAAAGCAAAAACAAATCATAACTAGAATAATATTTCATGCACGTATATAAGTTGAACACGTAATTCACCTAATGTAGGTTTAGGAATCACCAAACTTGAGGTAACACCAAATTCCCCTAATATGAAGGCAGTTTGAACGCCTATTTATTTTTAGCACCTTTCCGCATAGGCGATAACTAGGCTACGCCTCTACAACGGTGGCGTGAAGTATAGATTACAAGTACCCAAAGTGAGAATTTACTCTTTTATGCCCAAAGGTTATTAACTGGATTTTAGACTAAAGTTCTGCAAATGATTTAGTTTCGAGTATTTCAACATCTTTCACGTGTAAATAGGTTTTAATCAATCAATTTGCTAGTCTTTTTTAGTTACTGTACCTTCACTGCAGCAGAAAGGAATCTGTGGGCCATGGACTCCATGCCATCTTCCTCGGTCACAATAGCCTGCAACACCAACAAGAGTTCAACTTGGTGCATAATCCTCTGTATGTAGACAGCCAAGAGGCTGAGCCAATACCCAAATTTGGGAATTCTAGCTAACCTATTACTTTATAAATTACATCCAATTAATTGTATTCCAACCGTGTATATAATGTAAAAATGATGTAGCCAAATACAATCTAAGCATATGGAATATGTATAATGAGATATATAATTGCAAGCAACTTAAAAAGCACCGTCTGATGTATTTCAAAGCAAGCATGAATGAATGCACCAAAATGGGTTGAGCAATTCCAAGATACTGGGTATATATTTAGTACAAATTGTGTTCCAACAATCTCCTAGTGGTTCATTTATAGGTTAGGAGCCTAATTTCACTACTTATTTTAAGCAACTTAAAGAGACTCCAAAAATTTATTTATTTTCACTCTATATATAAAAAAAATTCACTCTTTAACTATTTAAGAGCTAAACCTACATTGTTTCTCCAACAATCTTCCTTAATATCACTCTCTATCTATTATTTATTACTTAATTACATACATGCATGTTAAACAAGGTGAAGGCCCTATATACCCACATTCAAAATGCATTGCCCAGAATACCCACCGGCGGCAAGTGTGGTCCTTTTTTACCACTTTACCAATAAGTACAGAATACGTGTGTGATGTCATTACTTGACACGCATATTTAGCATGTGTACTTGCTTCTTTCCCAGTACACTTGAAGAGAATGGTGGACACCTGCTGGAAGAGAAATACATGTGTGTATCCTATACGCTGTGGTTCTTTTATTCATTCTACCTTTTATTTCTTCTTTAAATATTTTTAAAATTCAAATGGGGAATGTTAAACTCTTAAAAATGTTAAATTAACGATCCTCATTTGTTTAAGCTCTAGCCCCGAACCTTCAACCGTACCCTAATGTAAAATTACATCCAATTAATTGTATTTCAACCGTGTATATAATGTAAAAATGATGTAGCCAAATACAATCTAAGCATATGGAATATGTATAATGAGATATATAATTGCAAGCAACTTAAAAAGCACCGTCTGATGTATTTCAAAGCAAGCATGAATGAATGCACCAAAATGGGTTGAGCAATTCCAAGATACTGGGTATATATTTAGTACAAATTGTGTTCCAACAATCTCCTAGTGGTTCATTTATAGGTTAGGAGCCTAATTTCACTACTTATTTTAAGCAACTTAAAGAGACTCCAAAAATTTATTTATTTTCACTCTATATATAATAAAAATTCACTCTTTAACTATTTAAGAGCTAAACCTACATTGTTTCTCCAACAATCTTCCTTAATATCACTCTCTATCTATTATTTATTACTTAATTACATACATGCATGTTAAACAAGGTGAAGGCCCTATATACCCACATTCAAAATGCATTGCCCAGAATACCCACTGGCGGCAAGTGTGGTCCTTTTTTACCACTTTACAGATAAGTACAGAATACGTGTATGATGTCATTACTTGACACGCATATTTAGCATGTGTACTTGCTTCTTTCCCAGTACACTTGAAGAGAATGGTGGACACCTGCTGGAAGAGAAATACATGCGTGTATCCTATACGCTATGGTTCTTTTATTCATTCTACCTTTAATTTCTTCTTTAAATATTTTTAAAATTCAAATGGGGAATGTTAAACCCTTAAAAATGTTAAATTAACGATCCTCATTTGTTTAAGCTCTAGCCCCGAACCTTCAACCGTGTGTCTTTTGTTCATTTTTTTCTATTTACTTCTAAAACCTAATGAGTAATGGATGAACCAAATATTAAAGTCTTGAATTATGGTCCACTCTTAAATTAGGGTTCAGGCTCTAGGGTTTAGAGCCACATCCTAGACCCTAAATTGTTGTAACTTTTATTCATTTAAAGAAACATTAACCCAAATGCAGAATTATTGAATACTAACATATTAAAAACTATTGAATTAGTGTTCATGCTTAATTTAGGGATTAGGATTTAACATATATAAAAATAATTAAATATTAAACATGCATGTACACGCATTCATGCAATACAAGGGGTGCTACACGCATGCTACAAGTACATGTATGAACAATACACGCATATGGGAGAGACTCAATCAAATACCAACCACACTTGCATAAAACACAATAAATGATTATATGATATGTGTGTTCGCTAGGTAAGAAAGGCCAATCACATCGTCACATCAGTAGTTGGGGCCTTGACAGCTTAGCGGTAGGTATTTCGAACATTTTCTCTATAAAGCAAACATCATAAATCTTGACTATATCATGTATGATGAGTACATCACGTATGGTGAGTACATGGAAAAGATGGAAAATAATAATAAAAAGTGTTAAGATAAAATATCTATTACCTATTACTTAAGGTCAGTTTAGGGTTTCTTAGAGCATCTCCAACGGGAGTAGCTATATGAGTAAAATATAGATATTATCTAAAATTTATTGAACCTGTAAGCAATTGTGCTTCAGCAGTATTAGCTATAATGATTAGCTAAATTTAAAAAACTGTTATTTTTAAATCTCAACGGCTATTTTTAGTGAAAAAAGTTACTAAAGACATAGTAAAGTTAATTACTTTTTTATTTAATTTAAGTAAAAATAAAAAATATATTTAATTAAAACATATTTGATGATATTATTGTAATATTTTAAACATGATAAAAATTGGTTAACAAACATTAATTTTATATTTTATAAAACATTTAACTAAATTTAATTTATCATATTATTTTATTAGTATTTTATAAAATGTTATATTAAAATATTTATATAAGTAATTAATAAATTTGATTAACAATGAATTTTTTTTTGTTGATAAATATTTTTACAGTCAATATTACGTAAAATTAAATAAAAAATTAATATATATTAATTATTAAAAAATAATAAATACATATACACATACACATGTTATAGTTCAATTCATTTTCAGGTATAAAACAACACAAGAATGGCGGGAGTCGACGTGGAATTGATATAGCTAATGGGGAGATGATCAACAAATTTGGAAAACCAAACCCTGATAGCAATAATTTTAGCTAATAGAAAGAGCCCGTTGGAGTGATTAAAATTTTAGATAATAAGTATATTGGTTGACACCCGACAATTTTAGCTAACAGGTGACTAGGGTTGGAGTTGCTCTTAAAAAATTAACTTATAACTTAAAGTTAAAAAGTATCATATAAGTTAAAAGTAAATTATTACTTATAAGTAATTTAGGCGTTTGGATAGTTTTACATATAAGTTGTCATAAGTTGTCATAAGTTGGTGAGGTGTTTGGTAAATTATAACTTATAAGTTAAGAAAAAATTAAAAAATTAGAACACTGTATATAATAAAATATTATAAAAAAAATTAATATTTAAAAAAAAATATTACTTGTTATTACTTATAAGTTATTATAAAAAATAGAATACTATAAAATAAAATAAAATAAATAGTTGAAACATGTTTTTGATCGTATCTGAATCTTTATGCAAATTATATAAATAAAATAATGGATACTAAAATAAACTTTTAAATATATAAGAATTATAATCAAAATGTTATTATATATCCTTTTAATTAATGTTGCATTGTGAACTAAAGGTTGCACTACGAACTAAATTATTTACATGTTATTATATTTATTTTGTAGTAAATTAATCGAACTAAAATTAGCTAAGACGCTGTCTGAATAAGTAAAAATGAAAGAGAAAAGTACAGTTCGACTATTTTCTACTTTTCATCATTTAAGTAACAATTTTATCCATTAAGCAGAACATCTGGATGGTCCATGAACTTATCACTCCGTAATGGTTCAAAATGAATTGCCAAACAGACACATAATCAGCGTCATTTATAATCTTTACATTAGAGAGAGAAAATTAAAAATAAAAAAGAATTAATTGGAAAATATTTAGGAAACAAACAGAGCCCCTAAATTTATGAAGAGTGGCTTGGAGCTTGTTGGAGGCCATTGTAGTTTCAAACTCTTTAAAACTTAGTTTTAGGAGCCTATTTAAGAGTTTGATTGTGATGCTCTTAGAGCCACTCCTAATTTCAATTTTATTAATTTATTAATTAAAAGTTTATTTTCCTTCTTTTCTCAACTAGAGCCTCCTGGTTGAAGTTCGAATACATTATTACAACAATAATGAGCAAATATACGGAGTGTAGTTGGAGACTTGGAGTTGATATACAACATAAAATTCTAATTAACACTAAGAGGCTCTTGAGTTTTTTAGTTCTAATGTTGGTAACAATCAGGACAGTAGCCCAGTAGTTACTATAGAGGCTATTAGTAGTAGAATGCTTGTGATATTGATGCGGAACGAAAGATTAGAATATTGATTTGTGTTTATTTTATATTATTAGTTAAAAATAAATTTAATTGTAATTTAATATATAATATGATATATATAAGTAGTAGTAGGAGGAATAGTTTATATTATGGTAGAGAATAAGAAAAGGATTTGTTTCCTTTATTAGAAGATTGTTACTTGATCACTAAGTTTAGGGATTTACTATGTGCCTATATAAGTTGATGTAATCTTTTATTATAAGAATAGAATTGATTGATTATTATTGAATTGAGATTGTTCTCTCTCTTGTTATGGGTTGCGATCCTAACAAACTTCTCTTCTACGGTTGAGAAATCCTAAGGGTATTGATTCTTCTTCGGTTGGATCACCTTAGGTGTGGGTTTTCTGCGCAAATATCTATCCCTTTACTTGTTTTTAATACATGTCCATATACCTATTGGCTATTACTATAATGCATTAGTAGCTTTACTAAGGGTAAACTGGTACTTTAACAAGTACTTGGAGGTCAAGTAGCCTATAAATACTAAATAGACTGCGGTTAATCCACAAATATCTATCTCTTTACTTGTTTTTAATACATGTCCATATGCCTATTAGTATAATGCATTAGTAGTTTTACTAAGGGTAAACTGGTACTTTAACAAGTACTTAGAGGTCAAGTAGCCTATAAATAGACTTAACAGTTTTAATATTCAGTTTATGCATTTTATGAAAAAGGAATACTATTCCACCAAACTGCTTTTCTCTCTAGTTCTTCTCTCTATTACTGAATTCTCCTTCTCACTCTACAATTCTCTCAAACTATCCTAATTCTATTGTTAGTCTGCAATTCTTAGTTGTAAATCTATGTTTCTTTCATTAGATTACTTTTCTCAAATATCAGAAAACAACAAAAAACATACAAACATTCAGAAAACCACACCGAAAAAACCGAAACCAATGAAAACCAAAAAAATTGTAAATGGAACGGTTTGGTAATGGCTACGGTTTTATCCCCTATACCCGAACCATTTATATAATATTATACATCTACATATTATATAATAATATAATATGCTTATATAAAATACATTATTTATTATATAGAACCTAGTACAGTTAGTAAAACATAATGAACAGAAGCTGTGATGCTCCTTTAGCCTTCTGTGATGGCCGTGTCTACACTACTCAATCCATAAACTCGTATACACCACTACACCAGTTACTGCTACTATTATACTCTTTAATTTCACTTGTAATTTTTGGATATCAGAAACTGTGTCATTGTAAATTTTAAGTTTAGAAGTATCTTTTTTATGTTATAATATTTTAAAATTTATTATTAGTATATTTGTATAATATTTTTTAATTAGGTAAAAAAACCGAAACCGACAACGGTTAACCGAACCGAAAAAACCGTTCTGGGCGGTTCGGTTACGTTAATAGGTAGATATGTTAATAGGTAGAAACCGAACCGGCATATACGGTATTGTAACAGTTTCCAATAAGAACTGAGCCAAACCGACCCGTTATGATGCTTAAAGAACTGCATATGGATACACTGATGTGCATACTATATTTGCATATGCTTCTGAGTCAACTGCATTGACAAGTAATGGGTTTGAAGGAGAAACTGAAATTCAAAGACCTGGAAATACTTGTATAGTCCCATTCGTATGAGTACTTCAACCAAATCAGTCCGATCAAGACTTGAAACCACAGCACAAGGGATTCGAGCTGTTGATACGGCAGTCAGCCATTCCTTGAGCCCTTCCATGGGTTCTGAAAGCTGAAGAAAAGAACAATGTAAAGTTACGACATTTGTGTCACATACATAGCAGCCAAATAATTCCTGATCAAGAGCTGACATTAAGAATATTGCCAAGATACAACTGCGAAAGTCTAAGCTTCAGTCTATCCAACTCAATTCCTGGTTTCTCCCATAGCAATACCTACAAATTATTTGAGATATTTAGGAAACTCAGGCATCACAAAATAGGTTAAAACCATAAAAGAACGAATTAAGAGGCCTCAAACTTCTATTCCACTGAGATTTTTGGAGATATTATATGCTAATTGAATCTTATATATACTGAATATGTAACTCAAAGTAAATCAACAATCTCCGACGACATTGCCTATCAAACTACATGGTAACTTGGGACTTGGAAACACAAAAATGCATCCAGTACTGACTACTTTTGAAAATCATTAGTCACCTAATACTGGATCATAAGTAATCTAATAAATAGTTGCAACCTTGTGCAGTACATGATCAGCACTTCCGTAGAGCAAGTTTCTTTGCAAAGTTCGATCCTTAGGAATATCCCTTCCTGCATTATAGAAAATGTGTGACTTCTAAATGATAGATAAACTGTACGGATAGCCCTCTATCAAAATATGTACTTCAAAAAAGATCTGCAACAAAACTTATGATATATACGTTATTTTTCTAGACAGATGTGCTGCATCAGGTTATTTAGATTGTTCAGTAGAGATACTGAATACTAAGTCAGAAAAGCTCCATCTCAAACCTTTTTAATTAGCCAGAAACATCACTAATTTAGAACGGCCACCAATAGCTTAACATTGTGCTAGCTTCCTTGATATAGATCTATGCTACCTCACGCTTGAGTCCTTGATATAGATTGTGACTATTTAAATACAAAAAGATTAAAATTACAGATGGAGCTGTGGCCATTTAAATAAGGCACAGGGAGATACAAGGTACATTACATTCTACAAACAACATGATAAGTGACGGATGTTATTCTATCAGAGTCATCAAACATTTCAATGTTGACATCTGACCACTTTATCACTCTGCAGATTAAACATAAAATTACGGATAACTGATGGTATTGGTACAATTATACCACAAACAATCTACCTATCATGGCTCGGCTTTGAGTACTTAAGCAATCAGCAAAAACTGGCACAATTATAACACTTAGTCACTTGCAGACTCCAAAATTGTGTACATCTAGTACAAAACGTAATTACAGGGATTAAAGATACAGACCCTCTTCTGATGCCAGTTGTTTCCATGCTTTCAACTTCATAGAACTTGTGTCCGCCTGTGGAATAGTAAACACACACACAAATGACAAGTTCAAGGAGACAACATCCCAAGTAACAACAAAAAGGTAAACATAAGGCATAAATCCTATGAAAATTATGTAGTACAGCCTAGCTGATAAGCCTATAACTTATTGATTAGAGGTGTATTTCTAAGTTCACATAAACCTAGGAGGAACCAATGATTATTCATAGCCAAAATAGCTAGCAGCAAGGCACATGGACTATATTTACTAGAAAATTAAACAATCATGAGAAGGGACTAACTATGTTGTCAAGATAATGCATTTGGAAAGCTTAATTAACATATCACAGAGACTGAAGCTCATTTAAGAGTCATTCTACCTTAGCCTAAATCAGTACGGAAAAAATAATGCAAATTCTTCCGTGGACAGATATTTCAAACAAGAGTTAAACTGCAGAACACTTAATTCTGTAATGCTTGATACTGGTATGCTGTAACATATATAGACGCACATAGCTTTGAGATCGTGTGACAAATACAATGCATGTGCTTATAGAATTACATGATTCAAGATAACCAAGAAAACCTCTATACTCCAGACGTGCAAACATGAATCCAGTAACATTTCAAAAGGCTTATGAAGCCAGCGTCTCATTAGTAAATTTTAGAACATCTCTCTCTTTTTTCGTGTAGAAATAATGTATTTAATAGTGCAATATTATATATCATTTGTCACGAATGTTTGTTGTGAAATCATAATTATATTACAAAAGTAGTATAGGTTCCTTCCGATAATTGGTGGTAGCACATTATTTTGAATAAATAGATTATGTATGATATAAGGGGAAAAGAGGGACGAAAAGAAAAGGGTTACCAGTACATTCTCCCAAGAGAAAATAAGACCGTAAGCTTCATCAGGCTTCATAGCATATCTGATTCGTTGAAGAAGGCTAGTTTGTAGTCTATCATTGAGAAAATCCTTGATGATCAAAAAAACAAACAGGAGAATTAGATGCAATTAATAGTTGAAAAAATAAAGCCCAAAAAAAAGAGAAGGAGGTTACCACATCAACTTTGAGGGGGCCATCTGGTCTGAAAGTCTCGAAACCTTCACCATATTCAGCTCCAATCACCTAAAATATCCAAAAATGAACCCCTAAAAATCCATAAATTAAAAAAAACAGTAGCAGTAGCACGTACCTCTTCTTGAAACAACTTGTCAGGTGTGACCGGATGATATCCCTTATTATTACTGTTTTCCTCTGATATAAAACCCTTCCGTATAAATGGATTCGGATTTTGGGACTCAAAACAACGCTTAACTCTCTGAAATTTGGAAATTTATTCAAACTAATTAATTATATAAATTATATATACATACATACATACATAATAAACGACACGAACCAACAATTTGAAGTTAGCTGGAAAAGCAGGAGAAGAAGGCGACGTCAGCCGGAGTAACGATGATGAATAACTACAAGCGCATTCCATTATCGTTTCAGAAAAGGTATGGGCACAAAACAAACAAAGAGGCCGTTCTAAAATTACCCATCAAATCGTGTCGCGATTTTTTTTAGTGTCGCCATTTTTTTTAGCCCGCCTAATCGAGTCGAGTCGAATCGAAAAATAATAGGGCTCAATTTAAAATTTTAAAAACTTGAGTTTGGCTCAAAATATTTTACAACACGGGTTCGATTAGCTTACGAACAATTTGAGTAGTTTTTATAGTCCACGCAGTTAGAGACTTTTTACTCATTTAAATTTGTAAGTACTTATTTTTATTGGGTAAACCCCTATAAATTCGGTTGAATTATATCATCTCAAAGTATCCCATCTAAATAATTTATCATAACGGACTAAGTCTTGTTTGTCAAAAAAAAAATAAATTAATATAATTAGGGATCACATAATTGTAAAATTTTATTAATTTATAGAGATATCAATTAATCGATAAATTAATAATTATTAATTTATATAGAAATTTCAGTAATTAAAAAAATTAAATTTTAATTATATAAATATAAAAGAAATAAACTATCCTCATTTTATGTATGTATCTAATTCGATGTATACTAGTTTTTCTCTTCTCTTTTGATTAAGTCTAAGGATTTACCAAATTCCGATTGTTCAGAAAATTAATTTTTTTAGTATTTATTATAAATATTCTACCTATATAATAATTCATGATCCCCAAAAAAATAAGCTATTTTACACCCCATCACACTTCCAACTAAATTACTGAATATGCCATCTACCGAACATTTTGCCTTCCAAACACACGTGCGTCCAGTACCACAAAAATCATACTTTGTTAACTCGGACAATCAACCATGCACAGCTTCTCACATTCTCCTTTTTTATTCTTAGCATGCCTACTTCTGATGAATCTACCTATTCTTCTTTACATTCTTTCTACTTCAGGATATAGCCATTTCAAATTTAAAAGGAGATCTAAGATCCAGCACTTTCACCTTTAACATTTCTTATCTTCTATTTCTTTCGTTTACTTCAATACAAATTCAACATGAAACAGGTACATGTTCTTAACCTGTCTTATTAGGTTTTGTATTCTTTAAAACTAATTATTTATTTTGTATTTGTTTTTTGTATTTGTTGTGTTCAATTATATGATCTTCATTAGTTGTGTGTTTCGTGTATAATTTGAATTTTGTTGTTTCAATAATGTTGTGTTGTACAGGGCAGGGCAGTTATGAGCATTTGAAATTGGATAATTTCACCTCCTTACGTAAAGATAAATGTATCATTTCATACTTTGTAAATTGCATTTTTACTTAAATTATGAACTGTGTATTTAAGCATTGATTTCTAATTGTTAACTTTCTTTTAGGTTTCCAACCTAGGAAATTTAGGAGAGTTGATATTTTTTGTCAGGCAAACTGTGAGAACGTTAACAATCATGATGATACTGATAAGAGTAATGGAGGTTTGTGTTTCGTTACACTTCCAAGACTGTTGAGTACAACCACTTAATTTTTAAAGATATATTATTTTTCACGCAGTTTTAGAAGTTTAGCTTTTTAATTTCATGTGTGCGGTTGTTTTAGAACGCACTCCTGTTGGCCGAACAACCAGCCCAGTTAAGAATTGTCAGAGTATATGTTCTCCTCATACAGGAGTTACTCATTCATCTACTGTGAACTACAGTGTTTCATATCCTAAAACCCCTATTACACCTGTTGCATTTAGAGTTCCATTTGCTGATATCACAAACCAAGACAGAGGTTTTACCGAAATACTGTTTCATAATTTTTTAGATTCAAATACCACTCTTTATTATTGATACTTTGTTTTATCACTTAGAATCCAATCAGTTTGCTAACAAGATAGGAGGAAGGCAGAAATCCAAAATTCAAGGATTAGTTAATATCAGAAATCAGGACAGTTGTGATACATAAATACAAGGTAGCGTTTAACATCACAAATCAGAGAAGTTGTGATACAGAAATCATTTCACGCTCACTTAATTCTCTATTGCATGTACTATGAAAATTAGTATACTGACACAGGAATGCATTTTTTCTAGATTCAAATCAGATTTCTACATTCAAACCCCAAAAAGTTGCAGGAGTTAACCTTTCAGAAATAACTCATAGGGTTGACTGTACAAAGTCTTCTTAGAGCACGAGGCGTTTGTTTGACAAAAATGTAGGTGACACTGACTGTGATTTAGCAGGTTGTGTAACTTCTCTTCACTCTTTTTTCATTTTGGTGCTATTAATTTATGCTTCATTATCTGACACTAGAAGTTATTATCTTTGTAGAGCATTCTACAATTGCAGAGCTACAAGCAGACGAGGGTGAATTATTTTGGGATTATGGTAATTGCCAACTATACAATGTCATGAATTTTCTGTACTCTTTTGATGGTAAATATTTTTTACAAATTGAAAACTTTAATTTTTGTAGACCACGACATCCACGAAGCAGAGGATATGAACATTGAAAATAATCATGAAACTTTTCATACATGTTCTTAGATTAATATAATTTACATTGACCTTATAAATATTTTTTTAAAGGCAATTATGAGTGAAAGTTTTAACTGGTTTGTTGCAGTACCAAAGGGTTATGCCAATCTAGGCCCCCCAACTGCTTCTTGTCAAAAATGTGGTGTTGTTATGTGGAAGGAAAAGAGGATAAATAAAAATGTTAAGAAGGGCATTCCGAAGTCCAGTTTATGTTGTGCACAAGGTCAGATTAAACTTCCCCCCACCCCACCAACACCTGCATATTTGATGGGGTTATATAATGATCCTGTAAAATGCAACTATTTTAAGAGAAATATTTGTTTGTATAATAATGTTTGCTTTTACTTCGACGGGGGGTAAAGTTGATCGCACCATTAATTGTGGTAGAGCTCCTTACGTGTATCGTCTAAATGGTCAGAACCAGCATACTCTGTTGGAGCTAACTACTGATAAGATTATATGGTATGTTCGTGTTAGAGCATGAGCTGTTTGGAAAGGTATCAATCAGAGAACCAATGAGTTTCGTGGATTCAATATAATATTTAATGATGCACAGGTATGACAACAATGTAGTCTTTATTTCAAACTTATATTTGCTCAACCACTTCTATAGCTTGATTAATATTTCTCTCACATAGGGTTGCAGGATCCATGTATTTATTAGTGAAAAGATTGTTAATGGGTTTGAGGCTGATCTTAAAGAAGGACAATTGTACCGATTATCGAATTTCAAAGTTTGTCGATATAATGGTGATGAGAAAAATAGATGCGTGCGAAATGACCAACATACATTCTTCGACAACCAAACTGAGATGAAGTTGTCTGCCATTGTAGTATTACATTTTCTGCAAGAATATAAAGTAAATAATCCATTTATTATCCATATAAAATTCAATGTCTCCAGACGTAGTTGGAATGTTAAACACCTCCTCCTTCAGGTCTTACTGTACTAAAAATGAATCTAGCAAATTACATGTGAAATTTAGTATGGCTGATGGGAGGTAACCACCAATTATCCTTTATAGTAGTTCCATGTTGATATATGTCTCAATAAGTATGAAGGTAAAATTTTAGTACTTAAACTTTAACAGTTTTGTCGATCATGAATATGACTTTAACATTTGTAATCTACCACATTTTGTAGCTACCAAAGAAGGATTATTTCTCTTATTTCAATGAAGGATTATTTGTAATCTCAATAAAGGATTATTTCTCTTATTGATTTCAAGTCCGATAAAATGAAGGTAAGAGTCTTATCGTGACATTCTTGCAAATAACTAACCTTACGCTACTTGAAATGACAAATTTAATTTAATTTTGTTGTCCAGCAATGGCACCTCAGTTGGGCGGAAGGCTCTTCCAATAGGTGATGGTGGATGCTTTCTCGGCAATAGAACAAACTAGAATTATGATGGTTTCGAACACATCAGTCTATTCTTGGAAACGAATTATATAGTCATATATGTGATCCTGTTAGTAGAGGTGATTCCGACACTTCTAATTTTGGCATAGGTGTAATTTTGCCTGCTAGATTTATTGGTTCAAAACGTTACTTGCAGCGGAATTTTCAAGACGCTCTAGCTGTCTGTTGTCATGTGGGTCATCTCGATATATTCCTCACCATGACCACCAACCCAGTTTGGGATGTAAGCCTGAAAATTGTCCTGATATTATTTCTAGAGTTTTAAAATTGAAACTTGAGCAACATATGACATATGTGAAGAAGAAATTCTATTTTGGAACCTGTATTGGAGGTAAATAATCTCTTATTTCAGAAAATGTCATAATAACCATTCAAACTGTACAGTCTAAATTTACAAACCTATTTTCATGCAGTGATGTATGTCATTGAGTTTCAAAAGCGTGGATTTCCTCGTGTCCATATGTTGATATGGCTTGACAGTAAATCAAAGATTCATCTAAACAAATATTGAGAAATATGTATCGGGAGAAATTCCTTACGCACTCAAAGATCCACTTGAATATGCTGTCGTGAAAGCCTTCATGATCCATGGTCCGTGTGGACTACAAAATCCCAAATCTCCGTGCATGAAATGTTTGAAGTGTATAAGACATTTTCCCAAAAAGTGTGATTCATGCATGATATTAAGTGGCAATTTGGAAAATCTTAAAATAAGTAATTTATGACTTAAAATGAATAAGGGACTTATAAGTGATAAATAGATGGATACTTATAAGTTAAATAAGTATTTGGTTAAATGTCAGAATTTTTTTACTTAATTGAGCTAAAATAAATAAATTTTAAATATAATTATCTTAATTCGTAAATTTTAAATTAGAAAGACATATAAAAATAAAAATTTTAAAACAAAAATTAATAAAAAAGCGAAAAATCAAAATAAGTTGAAAAAAAAATACTGCTAACATTCAACTTATCAGCTTATAAGTTGTAAATTCAACTTATAAGTTGGGTTAACAAACATTCGTCAATAAGTACTTACGGGCTTATACCAAA
Organism: Apium graveolens; assembly: GCF_009905375.1. Lineage (NCBI taxonomy): Eukaryota > Viridiplantae > Streptophyta > Magnoliopsida > Apiales > Apiaceae > Apium > Apium graveolens. The sequence goes on from NC_133653.1 coordinate 7,711,079, forward strand.
CATGCCCTAAAACTAACTATATTTCCGTGCATGATCCATGATTTGGTTGTTTTTATAAGAACTATATAAAAATGACTATATGTTGTTATTGACTTTAAATACTAAAATAACACATAATACTCAAATTTTTAGTTTTGAATTCCGCAAATACCAAATATTTAAATTATTATTTATATATTACTCAAACTTCCAGGTTCGAACCCGCCAATAACAAATATTTTATATTATTATTTATGCACTACCAAAGTTCTTAGGTTCGAATTCCCTTCCAAGATTTACAAACATACTAATAAGATTAATGGTTCAAATCTTATCGATCATTTGCTATTTACTCTCAACTAAAATAAAATTTTATTATGATTATAAATAATACAAAATTTAGATTTATAAAATATTGATGAACACGCACTAGGGGTTGAGATTATGAGAAGAGTCTGGTGAAAAAGTTTCCACCGGACTTGGACTTGTCATCTAAGCAGGCTGTATGAACATATCTTCCAAAATTGTCCACCTGCCTTGATTCCCCCCTTGTATCTTTTTTGCATATTTTACAAGTTTTGTCCACCCAACCTTCCTCGACATATTCCCCGTCAACTGCAGATAAACAAGTACAGTATCATACATAACTAATAATAACTAAGGTGCCATTTAAATATTGAGATTACAATCTGGTTAAGCAACGTACCATCAACGTAGGATTTGAAAAAATCTTTGTATGTTCCTCCAATTTTCCTTCTGAGAGCACCATACTAATGGTAAAAGGGAGTGTTATTCTAGCTAACATAATAAACTAGGAAAAAGGAGCCAGCTAGCTAGCTGCAGCCAAGAAAGATTGAATGAAAAAATGGGTACCTGCTCCCGGGTCATTTTAGATCCTGATTTAGTAGCTTGTCGGGCATCGTCAAGTAGCTGGGCATCTTCTTCTGATCGAACTTGGGCAAAATCCAAAGCTTCTGTTACACTCTCGAATAGATTCTGTTTCCTCTTGGTCTCATTATTTGTTTCAGCTTCTTCCTCATTCTTCTTCTTGGCCGAGACAACAAATATTAGTGTTCCTGCTGATCTGCTGTGCATTGCTTGTTTTGGTGTTGCCAACCCACTCTGACGACGACTAACTTCTTGCAGGAAGAAGAAGTTGTTGCTGTTGTTGTTGTTGTTTCGTAAAGGCGTGGAGGGAGCCACCACGAGTACACCGCCACCTCTCACCATTACCGAGTCCCAATGTTCACCCAACAATCCCTTCACCTTGCTTTTTTGTATAGGAAAAATTTGGAAAGGAGGTAGCGTTTCAGCAGTACTGAACACAAAACATTAAGCAAATACCCCCCCCCCCCCTTGTTTCTAATGGAATTTAAATTGATACGATAACTGAATAAATCTTTCAACACAAAAATAAATATTGCAATTCTTAACTACATTTATTTGGCATGGGATTGGCTAAAACTGCAGTGGGATATTGCAATAGAATGAGAGCCACGCCTTGTGTGTGGTAAATATAAACCCAACGTGGACATTTAGCTGACGAAAATAAGAGTATCTTGGTGCTTTATCACCACAAAATAATTACATAAAAAGGGGGTTTAATTTAATAGATAAACCTAACTTTTCTTGCCTAGGAGCTACTATTTTTTTTGTAATATTTATAATGAGCAAGTTGAGAGTTTATCGAAGATGCCCTTTAAATATAAATACTTATTATATGCAAGGGTTAAAAAGAGCAGCAGATCATGGGTTCAAATAGTTGGATCATTACACTTCACTAAACTCTGCACAACTGCTCTTATATATCTATTTCTTCTTCTTGGATAAAAGGATAGAAGCTCTTTAGTTCCTTAGAAGCTAAACAACATACACCATCCCAACCTTGAGTAAAGAAGCTGGAGGAACCTTGAGAACTACATCTGGCCCTCGACAGTTCCTTCTCATAAAGTTGTACCCGTAATTAATTGCCAACTTCTTAAACAGAGATGACCCTTGTTTCGCTTTCACATGGGAGTGCCCTAGCATGAACGCGATCCCTGCTTGTTGAGCTGCAAACAAATCTTCTAATTCTTCACGCAACTGTGTATCAGATTCAAATTCATTCCCAACGGCAAACCTCACTCTCCTTTCAGCTGCACCAACTGCTTCCAGCTCAGTTATATCTGTCACACTCTCAATTGTTGGGAACCCAATAGATACACTTATTGGTTGCACATATTCATCAACTTCAAATGCTGAGCTACCAGAGAAAGCCACAGTCCCGATCACTGTTAGTCTAGATGATATATCTGAAGGAGATCCGCCATCTTCATAACATATATCATTTCTTCTATTAACACGACACAACTCGTATCGTATAAAATCAGCCAACTTCCTAACAAGTTCAGATTCAAAAGAATCAACATCCTGATGAACGTCTCGGTACCCGTAACGAATAATGCACCTGTAGGAACGATGAGCTGCAGGACCTACGCGACCTACAAGATAACGTTCTTCTGGAGGCACAAAAGGAACAGGAACCGATTTTATGCACACAAATACAAGGACACGGTGAAAGGCAGGGAGGTTGGTGACAAAGCGTGAGAAATTTGCAGGAATTCCAGAGGTTAAATCAGTAAAAACAAGGCCAATGCCAGGCACACGAGAAATACCTAGGCTTGGACCCAAAGCTAATAGCCATTCCAAGGAAACCTTATTGTGTAGATCATATTCGTATTTCTTGATAGTGGCATAATGCCAAACAAACATGATTGTCACAAGGAAGAGGGAGAGGAGGATTGGGAGCCAAGCACCTTCTAGGAACTTTATTAGGGAAGCAGAAAAGTAGAGCAATTCAATGGAGCCAAAAAAGAGTAAAAACAAAAGAGCTATCATGGGAGATTTCTGCCAACACAGTATAATGACCAAAGATGTTAGGCATGTGGTCACTAGCATTACTGCCATCACTGCTAATCCTGCAACCGAAAAATACAATGATTATGTATAACTACAATGGTTGCCTTAAATTATATCAACTAGTAGAAAAACATAGATTCTTAGCATCGATAATTTTACATTACAAGAAGTGAAGAACGAGTAAAACTTTTTTTGGTAGTTGTTTCAGAAGGCAATTACCAAAAATGCTCATTTTAAATAGGATGCTTTTACCATCCATGCAATAGTCCAAAAAAAAAATCGAAGGTTGTGATGCTATGCAACATTAGAGTAAAGACTTCTGCACGATCCAAACATTTGTTCACTAGATCATGATTAATCGTAAGTTGCATATTTGGATTATTAACCTGAAATATACCTGATGCATTCCCCATGTGTTTTGTGTCTCTAAAACCAATCGTTACAGCAATGCAGAGAATCATGAGTATCCAGTTAATCTCGGGGATATAGATCTGGCCGTGTATCTTGTCAGAGGTGTGTACAACCTTAACTCTTGGAAAACAACCAAGTGATTGACTCTGGTTGATGATAGAAAATGTTCCACTGATGATTGCTTGACTTCCGGCAACAGAAGCAAGGATGGCTAGTATCAGCACAGGCCACCTGACACTTTCTGTATGGATAATTGCAGTGCAAATAAAACATTATATTTAGTATTCTTATCAGTTGATTATAACCAAATTTATACACGAGTAATCATAGTTTTAAAAGATGTGCGTTCAAATTCAAACAGTTTAACGTGAGGATACAAAAGAAAAATTTACCAACATCTTTTATACATTAGTTATCAATTTTCACCTACTTAATATATGTTGAAGAGTATAAGATCATGTTGGGGCCTTCCTCTACCTTAAGATTTATGGCGATTGGTTTTGAGAGTGGTCTCAGGTTCGAGTCCTCCCACCCCGGGCATTCAAATATATTTACGATTGACGGGGAGTTTGATCCTGTTGGGGCCTTCCTCTACCACCTTAAGGTTTAAGGCTTTAAATTTTTTTATCTAAAAACCAACAAATTGATTCATCTTAGTGCATAAAAATCTATGGGCAGATCCAGGTTTGGTGTTATAGCCTTGGTCTGGTGGTTTTTCTGTTCACATTAACACCCATAATAATTGATTGTAAGCACCTTTAACAGATCCAAACTCGACAGATAAACATATTTACAATTGCCTAAACAAATGCGTGGACATTGGAAGCTGGGTATAAGAGGTGCACTTGAGAGAGCTTGTGTACACGGTTTGTAACTGAGACTCTGTGTGTATCTTTCAAACTAAAATTACCGTCTTTTGAAGTAAATATGAGTACCGATTGTCAAATCTGCTATCCAATTAGCTTTTGAACATTTCGAAAAAGTAACATGAAAAAGGAAGAGTCTGGTCAGCTGATTTTCTCATTGCAGCGCTATGTAACCACACAATAAATATGTTTACATTTAACATCATCCATCATGATAACTAATAGATGGTACCTGGAACAGAGACATAATAACTGATCTGGTAGCTACTGACGTGGTTCTTCGATAAGTAAGCTGCTTGTCCCATATACGCCAGTATTAATGCAGGATAAACCATCAAAGTAAAAGCAATCTGCAAGAGAATACATATTATGACCTAAACCTAAATTCACAAATCGCATAATTAAAAGGATAACAAAATCCTCTTTTGATGTAACAGTTCTATATTACTGGCAGTTAATATCACATAACCATTAATCTCTTTGATAATCATATCCAAACAAGCCCAAATACCAGACTCAAATAGTTTTTAAATAAATGATTAATAATAATTTATGCTTGCAGTACCTGAATTGCAGCATATGAGAAGTGGCCAAGATCAGCAAACATTGCTTCTGAACCTGCAGATAGAGGTCAGAACTTGTTTAGGCAACCCACACGTCCCCACAGAACTACATTCCAGGACAAACTTTTGGAATCAAACAAGATTAGACAGGTATCAGTATCGACGACTGGCAAGCAGAGAATATTAATTAGCCAACTCATTTTTAAAGGCTAGAAGTGCTTAGCCACGATAATATAGTTCTTTCTCAAGGGTTGATGATAAAAGATACCTATGCCTATCAATTTAATTATCCTATGTCTTGTACTACAAAATTTAAGTATGTATTTCTAATAAGTAATAAGGAAAAAGGGACTTCGGCGTCCCAAAAATAAATACTACTACTGGTTCATTCATCAAGACTTAGGCAACAGTCATAAAAAATTGTCTCTCATGACTTGACATGCCAACTGCAAGGCAGATGACTGTGCGAAGTATCCTAATAACATCTCTGGTTTCCAATTCCAACTATTAAGCTTCCATAGTAATAGCAATTTCCTATATGCCAGAGAGTTGTAGTGAAGTAAGACATGCATTGTCAATTTGTAACAAATCTTAAAGCACTCGAGCTTCCTTAAACCAGTAATGCAAAAGACAATCTCTTATACCAGGGTTAGTTTTTTAATGCTGAGACACGTTATCATCTGTGGTATATATAGATATGGCTTCATGTTATAAACTTATTATATAACTCTGGCTATTTGTTACCTATAAATAATTGTGAACAGTGATGGTGCGGCATACTCAAGTTGTAAGTGTAAATCAGAATTAGTAGACAGGGGTTTGATGTGGTGTCAGTTCTTAGTACTTATTTCTCGGAATTTGATACAGGTAAGCATGCCACTGGTATGTTGAGAGTTAGACTTGCTTAACACTTATTTCTGGAACTGATGAGTTGTTGAGTATAAGAACTTTTGGCAATAAATTCTTTTGGAGTATGGCCTGACTTTGCTGATGCAGCTGTAAGCTTATGTATTCATAGCGATAGTTGCCAAACTCTGAAATTTTTGAAAAATAGGTTTAGAATAATAGTCATATATTTTTCTAATTCTAATAATTAAGTGTATTGTTTTGTAAATATATAATTTGCACATATGTAATAAGATACTAGTTCCGTCATTGGATGGTTTTATTGTTGAGATACTATGAATTGAATATATCAAGTAATCTTGTTTATAATCATCTCTCTTCTAATTTTAATTCTTTTACTTAACGATCAGTATTACAAACATATATCTGGTGAGAATAAAGATGAATTAATTTCAGATTAACCAAATAGTCTGAGGGATTCCGAAAACCCTGAAGCAATTGACTTCGATACTACTAAAAGATGTCAAACTATAATGGATCTATTTTCATTACTGCATCTATCTAGTTATAATTATCTGACATTACATGAAAAGAGGCATATATACTATGATCTAAAATGATTATTAGTAGAAAAATTATTAGAGTTATCAAAACACATGGCTGCTAGATTTAAAATGCAGAAACATGTGAAGATAAGCACCAGGTCCGAGTTAAATTCATCAGCTATTGAAGACGTAAAAAATGTTTAACTGAACCACAAATGTAGCATGATGAGTTTGTTTGCGAACAAGAAATTTATGATAAAATGGAGGTGGTGGATCATATTGATTTTTCATATGGGGTTGCTAATTCTTTAAGCATGGTGACTAACAATAGCGTTGATATTCCTCCTCTCTCATGGTATTGGATCCTCTAACTTATTCAAAACTTGTAGATTAGTTTTTTTTCAATGGCAGAGGAAAATGATATGGTCTGTGGAGCATGAAATTTAGTTATTAATTGTTAATTATTATATAAAATTGTAGATAATTTAGGTGTTTAAATATTCTAAGATATGCTATATTTTACTTTTATATATTATGGTAGTAGATATCTACTAGTTCATAATTATCACTTAAAATTATATTTTGGAATTTACTTGTTTATTAAAGTTATAGAATATTTGTTTATATGATTGCAATCTCCATTATTATTCTGAGTTGAATTATATGAATTAAATATGAGGAATTATTATGTTTCCTGCTGATTTTATGGGTCTGTCGTGCATCAGTGCTTATTATGTTAAGTCACCTCAAATCTGTCGGGTCAAAAAAAATCTATGAGTGCTACCGGAAATATGTGTAAGGAAGGGAGGTTAACTGATTTGGGCATGAGAACTGAGAACATGGCGACAGGATGCCTTACCTTTTTCCAAAGGCAAGATGCCATGTCCCGTTGGCAATGCCAAGATGACGCCATTAACAAGTTAACCGAGACTCTGGCCTATATTTTTACTCTGGCATAAGCCTAAATCCTCGGTATGCCTATTTATCTTAAGCTTTTGTTTCTTGATTATATTTAAGTTATCTGATAAGCGTAAAGATATTATTGTTTGAGCTTCGGCTCTAAGAACGAGTTCACAACCTAATGTAAGTGGTCTAAGTTGAACCAAGCCTAACATGGATGCAACAAGGCCAATTTGTTTCTATGGAGAAAATAATTTCAATTGTTATGGTAATACAAAAAAAGATCCTTATATCGCCGCTCATGAAGGTTAATAACAAAATCTGCATCATTAAGTATAATAACCAAATTTTTTGCTTGAAAATATTACATATGTGAAGAGAGCGTGTTGAAAACGTATTCACACACATGACGCACTAAGTCTTCAAACTCTTCAATCCACTACATAATTCTCATAAAATTATCAACTTGGCAAAACAATTATCTAAAACAACTGACTTTATAACAAATATAAATAAAATGCAACGTAAATAACGTGCTTCTTGACCATTTGTACCTGTTATGCACAACAATATTCCACCAAGAGACATCCATCCTCCCCTTTTTGTCTTTTTCAAGAACTTGAGCATGTAGTAAGGAGAAAGTGCCTTGTAGATATGCCGGTTCCAGCGGAATATATTGTACAAGCCAAGACCACTAAGGCATAGTAGCCAGACCAAGATAATTGGTGCAAAAAAGAAACCTACACGATGTGTGCCATAGTGTTGTAGTGCAAAAAGGCAGACCAGTATAAAACAGGTAATTGGAATAACCGCATCTGCAAATAGGAAACAAACTGTCAAATACATATGGAAGAAATAAGAGAGAGGTCATAATCCATCTTATCAAAAGTAAATATATCTGTTAGGATTTTTAACAATGAATTGTTTCTTACAAACTTTACATAGTACTGAAATATACAGATTAAACTGCATAATTTAATAATTTATCCATGGCACCACAACCATTTAATAACACTTGATATTGAGAACTTGTCATTTATGTTAATATTCGAGAACATTTCAAGTCATAATGAGCAGACAGTAAAAACACTTAATTTTAAGAACTCATCATTTATGTAAAATACGAGAACATTCCCAAGGAAGGTTTCTACTTTCTCTCAATTATGTGGCAATAGTTAGAAGGCAATAGCAGAAACAAAAAAAGCCAAAAAATAATTTTTTTTCTAGCCAACAGTAGTATTGAGGACTCATAACCCGACTCTCAAGTAGCATTGGTGGATAGCCGATGCATAACTTATCTACCTACTGCTTATCCAATCAAAATGATGTTGCGAAATTAGTGGTGCTAGCAACGTTTTCAGAAGCTAAGCAGATGAAGAACCTGCTAACTAGAGCCACTGACAAATATATGCCACCAGAGTAATTGTGTCTTTGTACATTCTTAAAGCTAATCAATCTATCATGTACAATCAATTAAGATAGCATGTTTGGTACTGAAAATGCACGGGGTTAAGTGCTTTTGTGAAATCGCGTACCATTTCCTTGGGCGTACAGTGTTCACAATAGATTCGGATTGGCGAAAACTTTAGTTTCTATATGTAAACCTCTAATCCAGAGGCAAGACACAAATTACACTCCAGTTTGGTTGGCTTATTTCACTACCAAACAAGGGAGAGCTCTCAAATCACAAAAAAGAAAAAGAAAAAAAAAGGTTTCTAACCACTGAAAGCATGTGACATCTGTGTAACTGGAGCTGCGCCAAAATGTGGCCTAGTGGATACCCCTCTTCTTTTGTTACTAAGAGGTCTAGGGTTTAAGCCTCAATGAAGGCATGCATGTGTGCTTATTTTCAACTTTCTGATCAACAATAAGAAGAAAAGAAAACCTTCTGTTTTAGAATTTTACATAGTTTGCTGGTAGTCCTGGAGAATGGAGTACTTACATTCCTATTCAACAAGTTCACTGCAAACTGAAAAGGAATTACCATTTCACGCCACAATTTGATTAAAACAATATGATCTTCAGTCTTCACATCCCGGGCCAAAAAGATTAATGTTCATAACTTGATCAATTTGGGTAACTTGAATTACGGGCTATTTGAGAGGCAGTGTGCCCAAATACATATCACCAACCAATCTACTTAGGATGGTAAGAAAAGAGTACAGTAGATTATAACACATTACTTATTAGAGCGTGGTAATGGGTTTGGAACACATTGATTCGATGCAAATGTACAGTTTAAAGATTTTTTGGTTATAACATAATTTGAGACAGCTAGGCCATAAGATCAGAATGAGCAGCTTGAGGAACAAATGAAACACAATCAAGATTAGTATGTAACTTAATTCAGAAAAACTTACATTGGTGGTGTTCCATTGACAACTCAAGCCCAGAAACTGCAGAGAAAACTGAAGGCGAAATTGGTCGCATGTCAGCAAATGACAGAAAAGATAATGAGGCGCGGTTAAGGAAAACAAAGAACTTGCCTGATATGGTTGGAGTGAGAAGTCCATCCCCAATTACCATACAAGTACCAAGTAGAACCAAGATAAGCAAAGCAGTATGCAAGGACTTGTGGCTCTCAAGAAACACTCTTATTCTCAAGCTACTTTTCCTCTCGGTAGGTTGCTCCATAACATAGGTTGATAATGCTTCATCAGCAAGTTGGCGGTTTGGAAGAAGGCCAACGTTGGCGTGTCGGCAGATTAAGGAATATAGTGCAAAAGTGCCACCTGGAGTAAGTGGATGTTATGCAAAAACACGGAAACTTATTGTTTGATGAGAATGCATATGGTACTAGTAGTACTAGTGTGTGCTTACCCTCTCCATTGTCATCGGCTCTTAGAACAACAAAGACATACTTGAATAGGGGAACTAGCGTTAGAGTCCAAAAAACAAAGGAAAGAACACCAAAAATCTCTTCATTAGTGTCGGAGTGATGAATATCATCGGCAAAGGTGCTCTTGTAAACATAAAGAGGGGAAATGCTGAGATCCCCATAAACTACACCAAGACTTTGATAGGCTAATAGCAGGGTGGTCTTCCAAGAATCCTTCTGAATATATCACATTAATAGAAGTTTAAATAACAGTTGATGAGTTTATATATGTTGAGTTGATAGATAGCAAATTCCATCCTCAAAACTAAACTACATAACATAAATGTGTGTGAGAACAGCCCCGGCATATGTAATACAGATATATATGCTAAACTATCAGGTATGAAGCATACATATTATTTAGTGAAATATATAAAGGAGTTAGAAGAATAATGAACAGGAAAACAAACCCTTGATGACCTCCAAGATTTGGCATTTTCAAGATCCATAGTCCTTCCCACATATCAGATGAGTTTTGAGATATTTCAATCTTATTGCAGAACAAGATAAACTAAATAGACCCACCAAGTTTCAGTAGCATTTGCCTACCTTAGCTAGTTGGTAAGAAAAACAAACAGACACAAAATAAAAAACAGAGCGAGCATATTTACAGTCCAGACTCCAGAGGTTGAAATTTACTGTAATGTAAATACATAATAATTTAAATGATTGAATAACGGTTAGAATCAAAAGGTCTTTTCTTTTTTTTTTTTATGTATAAATTTAATTGTTAAGTAGTACAAGATTTTATAACACTAAATCTCGCTTTTTTGAAATATGTGTGAAAAAGCTTGTTTTTTTATTATCTAACTGTTTTCTCGGTTTGATTCATCATTTTAATATATATTATTAGAAGTTGTTATATGTCTCATTTAATGTAATACTTTTACATTTGTTAATTTGAAGTCCTCTCATATATCATATGTCAGTAATAATTAAAAACTAGCTTTATAAAACTAGTTTTTACGAGTTTGAAATTTAAGATTCGGTTGAATTCGAGTTTGTACTCGGACCCTATCATTTTTAATCGAGTTTGAACTTGATAGTTTTCGACTCGATTCGGATTGATTATACCCTTAGTTGTTACATGAATATAAAGTTAGTATCTCGATGTGAGTTAATTATCCGTGTTTCAATAATTAATAAATTATTATTATATAGTAAGATATTATCAACAAGTTAATATGATAATATATTATCAACAAGAAATTATTTATTTAATGTATGGATTAAAAAAAAATTCTAATCTCATTGTTGCACATGAGTATAAAGTTATTATATTGTAATCAGCTAATTATCCAAGTCTTAAAATAATTTTATTCTATATAAATATTAAATTATATAGGTTTAATCAACCAAAATAAAGTAAGAAGTATGTAACTCAATATTTGATTTTATCAAAATATAATCAAAGGAGCTCCTACCTCAAGTAGTTGAAGTTATGTGTTTGTTGTAAGTGTAAAGTTAACATATCGAAATGAGTTATTAAATCAATTCTCAAATTATTATGTTTTATATAAATATTAAAATAAATATAAAATTTAATATGAGGCGAGACACCTCGTGTAAATGTGTAAATAAATAAGTTCTAACTCAATACTTAATGTTATAAAAATTTAATCAAATGTGTCTCTAACTTAAGTGGTTGATGTGTTTAATTTACAAATAGGGGGCATAGGTTTAATTCTCATCAACAACTGTTTTTTATATTTATTAAAATACATGGGCAAAAGAGTAATTTCGAATAAAATGTTTCCCCAAAAATAAATAAATAAATTTTAACTCAATACTTAATGTTATAAAATTTTAAATAAATGTGTATCTAGTTCAAGTGATTGATGTGTTTAATTTGCAAATAGGTAGCATAAGTTTGATTCTCATTAACAACTGTTTTTGATATTTATTAAAATACATGGGTAAATTTCGAATAAAATATTTTCACAAAAACTTGATATTGCGATATTATAAAGATAATAGAGCCACAGACCACATAACAAGCTAATAAAAACAATTATGGCAGGTTTGAAACCTCAACTTGGAGAGTTAATATAAAACAATTTATTTGCATCCAAGTGCAGTGCAAAATTTTATACGAATCAGTGAAAACTCAAACACCCAGTCATGATGTTAAATTTTCCAAAAATGACATGTAAACAAAATGGTACAGTAATACAGCAATACGTAAGCAGCAGCGGGCAGCCTAATCCTGACGACAAAAGGGGAGGGAATAATACACCCCGTTTTCTAGTACGGTGAGAGTATATTCGATAGATTAATTGGCAAGTCAGAGATTAATCGGACGATTAATCGGAAAAATATAAATATTATTTTTAATTTTTGTAATTATATAATGATCAATATGTCAAATATTTGTTTGACAAAGGAAATTAGAATGATATTGAACAATGTCTACACATTTGACATTCGTTATGTAATAATTATTAAGTTTACGATATTAACTATATTTTAATTCACACTTCTAAATTAATTACAATATATCATATTTTTTTTATTTTAAATGAGAAAATAAATATATTAGATTACTTGTTATTTCTTACCAATACTTTATATTAGAAATTTGCACGATATTGGGTGAAATTATAAAATTAATGAATTAAAATCATAAAAATAAAAAAAGAAAAAAATAATTATTTTCTGCCTAGGACCGATTTTTTATCATCTAATTCCAATTTTGACCCGATTTTTTAAAAAACATCTAAATCACCATATAAATCCGAGTCGAGTCATTTTATCACCGCCTTGACCCATTTTCAGAATACTGAAAATACATGCTCATGCTTATTATGTCTGTCCCCCTGGCCTATTTTCCATTTTAATTTTTAGAAGTTGGGCAGGCAGAAGCACATGCTTTTGATTTATGGAGAACATGACATAGTCCCCCATTCTATTTCCTCTCCTCCGACATGGACCCCCCAACATTTTTGATAATTCGATACATCTCCAATTTCATGGAGCTTTGCTTCACGTCTCTAACAATATTCTACCTCAAACAAACGGAACCACGATATTCTCTTCTTTTTTTTTTCACTAGAGTAAACCCGAGTCATCATTTACGGCATCCAAATCATCAAAAACAAAAATGCGAGGTACAAACCTTACAGGCACTATGGGGAAAAAACTACTTAGGCCTGATTGATACTTCCTTTAGAATTTTTATAAATGAAATTTAGATAAACTTTAGGATGTACATACAAGAAACAAGAACTAGCAAAAATGACGCCCTCAACATCCTTTATTCACTATATATCTTCACAGAACAGCTACACTCCCTCCAACAGCTCCTCAAAGATGCTGTTTGTACTTTGTATCAAGTTGAAGGGCACTTTTTCTTATAAACTGCACCCGCATATTTCCAGTCCATGACTATCCATATATTCTTCAGGTAATCTGGTTTAACATTTTTGTACTGCAGTGTTTAACAAGAAATATATATCAATCACTGATGTAGCAGGGAAAAAAGGGTCAAAACTGAAAATCCAATTAAAAATATTTACTGATCACTCAAGCTAACATGCAAAGAAGTATTGACAAGTTTCAAGAGACCAATACTTTAAAGAAGTTTGATTCAATTCTAAGCACTACACTCTAGATAGATCAAAATCTGTACAAGTCAGCAATCAACTGAAAACTCCTGCATACCAGCACTCCTATTTGTATCACATTCATAATAGATATATATGGATTTAAGTTTAGATATTGGGTGATAAAAAATGTACAGAACTATAAAGCCAAACTCAAGAGTACTTCGGAACTCAAAGGGGTCACTTTAATAATTTTGAAGATCGTTTACTGATACTATTATGTGAGAAGAGCACAACAAGACCTGACTTCAGGCTTACAACAAGTGCCATAAAAACTAGTCATCCAATAAATAAACCATATACACTACATTGGATCCACACGAGAAAGATATCAGCACTGCTTGATCTCTTCAATATAAGTATATCATACTACGTTAAACCATTTACCAAGTAGGAGCAGCAGCAAGTCAAACAACAAAAAGGGCAACTGCACAACACCTCTTACAGAAGACAATAAAATTAGACCAGAAAAATAAAATGTTGCTATAAATTCCCTTTGTATTAATTACCTACATGATATCATATTCATTCATATATAAAGGAATTTGCAGATTAACCATGGCGGACACATCAATGAGAATAAAACACCTCAATGCCCTTTATAGGCAGCTTCATAGAGACATAGACTCGTATAAAAATTGCAGAAAAATCAAGAGCTTCTGAAGATCTAATACCTACAAGTAATATGCATGTTCCCATACATCAATACCAAGCAGCGGGGTCAAATTAGCTCCAATGCTAACCAGCGGGTCCTGTATTACAATATCACAAGTTCAATTCTAAAACTTAACCAACCAAAAGTAACATCATATGCAACATTTTAAAAAACTGTCACTTTTCAGTATAGTATAGGGTGTGACTCGTTGAACCGAGTCGTGTCCCTAGACTATTAGGATCCATGAGACCTTATATGTCTTGTAACCACTGTTCTAAAACTCGGAACTCGGTTCGGCTCGGCAAAGGGATGGAGTACGGAGTACTCGGAAAGAGTACTCGGTTGAAAAATCGGAGTAAAAAATATATATTAAATTTTAATAATATTATTTATTAAGTTTTTAACTTTTCATAAAAATTATATAATTAAATTTTTATGCAGTTTACCAATTTTAGAGCTATCTCAATGCACCCAAATATACTAATACAGTAGATTTGCAGAGCTAGCATAAAAAACCAACAAGTGATAGCCTAATAGAATTATGTCACAAGGAGTTGTTTTGGCAGCAGCCTAATAGCAAATCAGATAAATAATCCTGCTATGGTGATAAGCTTAATAAACACGATTCCAATGTTTAACCTCCAAAAAAAGCAAAACAAAATACTGCTTCCAGTCCAAAAACTTCTGCAAAATAGTTATATGTACATTCATCTGAAATTTTACCATCTCTCTTGATCAAATTCATCAAATATGATATCATCATCCACTTCAACTTCGGACTCGAAATCATCTTCGTCAAGCTCTCTAACAGCTCTTCTAGGAACGACAAAGGGTAATCCAATAAATTCGCCTTCGTTGTAATCCACACCAGTGGTAGAATCTGGTGGAACTTCTTCATCATTGTCACCGCCTTCAACAATCCAACCTTGTGCCATAATTGCGTCATTAGCCAGCAATACATCACGATTACAATTATCCTTCTTCTTATTCTTTTTATTTAATAGCTTTGCATTAAATTGCACATAAATAAGATTGTGCAGCCTCTCCACATCTAATCTATTTCTCTTCTTGGTATGAATCTACAAAATATATACTATAGTTAGTAAATAAATAAACAAGTTACAGAGGGAACATATGAAGAAAACATCCAAGTAAATTACCCCCTCAAAAGTGCTCCAATTCCTTTCACATCCAGAAGAACTAGAAGTTAAACTAACTATTTTCAATGCCATTTTCTGCAAATTTGGAAGTCAACCCGAGTTTGACCCGATTTCAACACAAAATCGGAGGAAAACTTTTCAAAATAAAATTTTTAACATAAAACTAAATAGATAAGATAAGTCTGGGTGGATGAACGGCAGAACACCCACTACCCCAAGGGTACATAGATTGCACCCATGAAATAGACCCAACTCAATATCAATAATATTCCAACAATCAAGTCCGCGGTAATATGCGAAGGTTACATGACTTAAACACGGAATAGAAACCCTAAAACATAAAATAATGGGCTAAGGCCCGTAATTAATTAGGCATATAATAATAAAAAAAACTCTTTTAATAATCTACTAGTCTCACATATTACTAGTCCCACATAAACATATAGGTAAATGTATAATTTGAGTTGCCTAGTTGGAGACCTTTAAGACCTCTCTAAAACCACTGGATTATATAAGAAATGAACTTCGTTGATACTTCCACCTTGTAAAGCTATTTCAATGCTATTGTGTAACAAATATTTGTTAAAGAGACATGCAATAAAAGAAAACACATACATTAAATACACATTTCCAAATTACGTCACATTAGTGTCACATCAATAAGTTAGTTACAGGCTTAGTGCCTGTTTTGGATTCCAATATTCTCACCATAAATGGGCTAAAGCCCATTCCAACAGAACTTGGATCATTTGGCAAATATTGGAAATGATCATATATTGGGCTAAAATGACATAAAATACAAAGTTAATAATTATGTACCATCTCGATACCATTCTTCAGTTTAGCTGTAGTTAGGTAATTCAGGGGTGATTAGATTTGTTTAGTACTCTTTAGACAATAATATAGAGTGTTTGACTAAATGTTTTTTGCGCACAACTTGATGTGATTTGAATGTATAGCTAAAAAATAAAAATTCCAATTTAAAATACATATGTTATATTTCATATTCATGTATTAAAAATATTAATTAATGATTTTAGGCCGGATCAAAAGTATAATTTTATTATCGTCGAGATAACTAGTGTATATTATTAAATTTTATCCCGAAGTCATTATTCTTATTTATTAATTTTCTCTTTTTTATTTATATTCTTTAAAGATATTTAACACATTATCAACTTATAACATATACGTAAATTTATCCCAACACCTAAATAACTTATAAGTTACGATGTTTATATCACTTATATAACACCTTTCAACTTTAAGTCATAAGTTACATTTTTAAGAAAACCCAGATGGGTCCTTATACTTCTCATTTTCAAAATAACAAATATCTATCCTTATTTAATTCAATTCGTCCTAACAACCCTGAAAAAAATTCCAGAATAGTACTCTGAACATTCACATAATTTTTTTTACATTGTCCTATCTTAGAAACATATTGTTTAGCTTGCAAAACACAGTATCGAACAAGTATATATAGTGCAGGAACAATCTACAAAATACAAAACTATCTATGAACATGTTCACAAACATTTTGTTCAACTTGCTGAACATAGTGCATACAGTGTTTATCCTTATAGAACATAGTGCAAAACCGTGTTATACTTGCAAATATAGTGTTGAACAAGTGTATATAGTGCAGAATAAGCATACACAGCGTGAATAAAATATTTATAAATTGTGCTACATAATTGTGAATAAGTTTGTAAACTACAAAATAAATTAACATAACGTCTCGCAAAAGAATTGTACATTCAATTCCACTTAAATGTCCTAAACATTACGTCATTATTTGACCAACTTTTGTAATTTTTGATACATATATAGTACTACTAAACTATAATTAATCAAAATATAATAAAATAATAAATATCAAGTGTTCGTAAATTGTAATTGTTCATGCTAGATCATGTTCCCTATACTTAATTTTCGATGTTGTATTTACATCTTGTATTTTCAATAAATATTAAATGCTATCTTACTCGGACTCTTCATGTTACCTTAAAATACCTGTGTGAGACACTTGACCCTCGAACGTGAACACTCGGTCCAAACTTGCACGTACCATATTGGACACTTCTGATTGAGTCCGGGTAACATATACTAAGAGTATCATCATCGTTTCATTTATTTTGAAAGACAAAACAAAATGGACATTATATCCTATTGTATATATTGTATTGAATTTTCTACCGTTCCGTTCAGTATGGGAAGTATACTTAAGGTGGTATAGGAAGGCCCGAACAGGATCTTATACTCTTTAACACTCCCCCTCAATCGTACGATACTTTTCGTTACGATTGCCAACAACAAATACGACCAATATCAATATCAATACCAACAACAAATATTTAAATTAAATAAATGGGGGTGGGGGACTCGAACCCGAGTCCTTCCCTAAACTGAGCTCTAATACCATGTTAAGTACGGGGAGTCGGCACGCATTTTAATGCTCCTTTATAACATACTTGCATAAATGAATTATGGAAGTATATTTTTTATTCATCTTAAAATGCGTGTCGAACATTAAAAAAAATTATACAATTGGATGGGACAGAGGGAGTACGTACTACGTATTAATTTTGCTCAAAAATTTGTGTTTTTCTTCAACTCAAGTAAACATTATAGTATAAAATTCGAAACATTGAAAGTTAGGTTTAATGGTTTTCGGTCATTTATTTAATGATAATATTATTGTTACTAATAACTAACCACTTACTTTTTTTCAACTTAAACATGTTACCTTTTCTATTTTTTCCAACTAAAACAATTCTTTATGAAAGTATCACGCTATTGAAAATGCAAATAACTTTTTTCAACTTCAACATGTTACCTTTTCTATTTTTTCCAACTAAAACACCTCTTTTTCCAAACATATCACAGGCGGGTGTATCTAATAAAATAGAATAATAATACTATAATTATTAATAACTAACCAATATTTTTTTCAATTAACACATATACATTTTTCAGTTAATTAACTCAAATGTAACACTATCTTTTTAATTTTTGGATAGTTTTAGTTGGATAATGCTTTGAAAACCATCATTTAATTAAAGATTCTGACGTGCGTTTCGCACAATCCAACTTCTAGAAATTTAGATAGAGCCTTTATAATAAATGGAACACTTGAAACCGAGTAAATTTATTTTCTTATTTAGTTAAACTCCAATATGATTCTTTTTTCTTAAATCTTTCAAATTAACGAATTATTTCTTATATAATAATAAAAATTAAAAAATTAAAATCTATGTAATACAAATCCAATTCAATATAAAATAGAATTAATCTTCGAACCCAAAAAATTCTTTTTCTTAGTTCTTTTAACTCCAATTAGGTTTTGTTTCATTTAACTCTTTTAAATTTATAAACTCTTTATTTCCTATAATAAAATTTTAAAATCTATCTAATACAAATCTTCTTAAAAACATAATATAATTAATTTGAAAATATAATCGTGTAAAATATATAAATGTATAGACTTTTAAATATTAATGGAAAATGATCAATAAATTATTATTATCCTAAATAATAACATAATTATCAACACACTAATATTTTGATTCTTTGTTCCACATCAGGAAGCCTTTATAATCTTGTTATCCTGACTAATATATTGTGCATAAAATATAACTAGAATTATTCAGTACCCTCTGCCATATGCTTATAAAAAAAAACTGAAAAACAGGCCAGAATTCCAAAAAAAACAGTTAATGCCTTTAACCCTGAACTTTAATGTTTTACAGGACAAACCATACTTCCTATTTTCTGCAAGGATAAAATGTATCAAAAAAACCAATGATATACTTGATTTTGAGAATGGATATATCTCGTGCAACAAAACGTCAATTTCGGTAAATTTACTTTTATTGATGCAACCACATAACTCTAGGTGGGATATTATAAAAAGGTCACAATATTTGCCCGTTTTTGAGTACATGAGCATAAAAGGTCATTCATGGAGAAACTTTTAAAGTTTACGTAGGGATGTGAATGGTAGATTGGGGAATAAAGCTGTGAATCTACTGCGACAAAGGCATTACCGCAAACACAACTTTAGAGTTAGATTCAAAACATTTAGAAGTTTCTTTGATTAGAATTAAACAATACTTTCCTTGATTGTTATGGTAGTGGATAAGTATATTTGATAATGGTTATGAATTGAAATTAAGGTTATTGCATATGATACCTGATTTGCAGTGGTTTGTACCACAAGCCTTTTCAGTTCTTTGTCCAAACCAAGCCACTGTTGTGGCAAAAAAGAACAAGAAGACGCACATACATTTTAGTATCAGATAACAAGCAAATGGCATGTAAAATACCAAATTACAGATTATTAAACATACAACCCATCCAGAATCATCTTTTGAACTAATGCCTCTAAAGAACCAAATCGGATTGTATTACTTGTCCGATAATTAGTCCCAAGTATGGAAAGGGAAAAACATACCTTACCCGGAGCCAAATTATTTCAAAAAATTGAGTGATTGATATGACCTGCTTCAGAAAGAATGATTTAAAATGAACAGACATGTATACTACTATTAGTACATAATTGTGTATGTGTGTGGGATAGAGAGAGAGAGAGAGAGACCAAGTTTGGCAAATAGTATTTTAGAATCAGATTTGGAGATGGCAGCATGGAGCTGATCTAGGGCTTTGTTGTAGTTGGTGATATAGGTGTGGTGATGCAGCTTCATTATCTCACCGGTTCAAGATCACCATAGTCGTATGCTAGCTCCGGCAGACTAAACGTCGTCTGCAATCCCGGCTGAAAAGTACAGCTACCTACGCTTCTCTTTTTCGTAACAGCTAGGGCTCGTAAAACACCCATTTCTAAGCCTCATGATTTTGTGCACGGCACGAGTTATACAGAAGAGGCGGGTCGGGTTGGCGTTTTAGCGGTTTTACAACCCGGCCCAATAGAATGGTTAGTTTGGGTCGGGTTGGGTACGGGTTTAAAAAGAATTTGTTTGTTGGTCAAACAAAAGCAACTGGGGGTATGCTGAAACTGATCTGAAATCTTGTATTGTTAAAGATCGAAATCAGGTGTTTGGGGGAGGTTCTGTTGTATGAGATAATGAAATTAATATCATGTATGTATGTATGTATGTATGTGTGTTTCTCATACTAATATATCTCTATCATGTTGTGTAGGGTTGAAGTGGAATTGATGGATAACGGCGGGCAACAGGCAGCGGCAGCGGCAGATGGAGAAGAAAGGTGTGATGCTGGTGGACTACAGCCTGCTTCCTCTTCTTCAACATACCCCCGATTATTCGGTCGCCAATCCACTATTCACCACATGATGGGTGGAGGTACAGGTATATTTCTACTCCCCCATTCCTCTTTTTTTTTTAATGCAGTTTCTTAATTACAAATTACAGCCTACACGTTTTGTATTCACATTTTAATAGCTGCTGATGTTATGTTGTGGAAACGTCGATATGTCTCATCTGCTATTCTACTGCTTGCCACTGTTGCTTGGCTACTCTTTGAGCGCACTGGTTTATCCTTCCTAACTATTTCTTCAGATGTCTTGCTCATCCTAATTGTGCTGCTCTTTCTTCGTGCTAACTATGCCGACTTCAGAAATTTGTGCGTGCCTTCAATCATCCTTTTCCATTATTATGTTCTCCGCCTTATGTTTACTTATGTTGCACTTTCTATTTGCAGACACCTTCAATCATTACCCGAATTAGTTTTGTCTGAGGAAATGGTCAATAATGTAGCAGCTTCTTTTCGTGTCAAAATCAATTATGTCCTGCTAATGGCACATGATATCACCCTTGGCAAAGACTTCCGCCTTTTTTTTAAGGTTAGTCTAATTATTTACACGGTGATTTTTTACTTCAAGCTTCTTATAATAGTTTATCACCGAGTTAAATGACTAAATGAGAGTAGATTGGGGTATTCAAAATAATTACAGACACGTGAAACTTACAGACCCATGAACAAGACGAGTGATATATGTAGCTTGGGGTGTGATTTGACATACGAGTCGAACAATACAATCCACCAACCTAGTTGCTTATTACCCCTTAAAACGTCTTTGTTTATCAAAGCATAATCCATCTTACTACCTTTTCCGGTGATTTTCTCTACCAGCCATACTTATTTTTGAAATAAACTTCTTTTAAGCTTGCATAAGCTATTCATTTAATAACACAGCTTGTTCTATTACACACCTTTCTAAATTTGATTACCCGCATGGGATAGATCATAAACAGTATATATTGCTTCTTTATCGTGTTCATCCTTACCTTCCCCATCCAATGTTGTTGGGAACATCATGCACTGAGTACAGTACTAATATTCTTACAGCAACAGGACTACCTTCATATATTTTCACACTTGAACTGGATTAATATTCTTATAAGCTATATGGATAGGATCTGCACTCACATGTGGTTGATCTCTCTACTGTTTTGGGTCCAACATTGCAGGTGGTGGTGGTACTTTGGCTCATGTCCGTAACTGGTAGCTATATTTCTTTCTTCACCCTTGCATATATGGGTAAACTCTACTGAAGTAACCATGTCTCTTCAAATGCTTTTTATATAAATTTCTTAGTTTTTAGGCTCTTCCATTTTTAAAAATCAGAGCCAAAACTTGGGTGATTTTAACTGCGGAAAAATCACTACTCCAAGGTTTTTCCAAACTCGGAAGGGAGAAAAATTATGGATCTTAACCCATAAACCCAATTCCATATAAAATAATAGATAAATGATCAAGTCTAAGATTAAATGTGGGGGATTCATCAGTGATATAGAAATTAAACAATAGAACTAATTTAATAGACAAAGGGTCATTAATAGTTTAGTTTATAAACTTTGACCCCACAAAAAACATATATGTAAAATACACTAATTTTTCTATTAAATATAGTTAAACTTTTTACTAATAAAAATAAAAGTTCATTATATTTTCGTTCCCGATCATTTTTCCCTTGTTGGAGTAAACTCAATCACGAGTGTAAGACTGAGATGGAACCAACATGAACTTCTAGTCTTTTTGAAAAATTTCTTTGAAAATTGAATACAATTCGAAGGAGGTGGAGACAAGTACTCCGAAATAATGAAGTTGATATGCTTAACCTCAATAATATTATTTTCAACAAACAAAACTTGCTCCACATGAGATTCTTGATCAGAAACATCTCCATTCTCATGTTCCATGGAACTCAAAGACTTTGACACGATCACATTATCCTCGTCAACTAATTTTCCTATTTGTTTCTTCAATATGCTCGACTTCCGTTGCCATTTTGACCTTTTTCTCGTTCTCTAAATGTATTAGACGTTACAGTTGAGATGTAGGAGTCTAAATAGTCCTCTCTAGTGTCTCATGTGCACGTTTGTACATTTGTTTCGTAACTCAATTTATACTTCTTTTCCAACCTTATAAGTGTGTAAATTTGTCAAATTGAAAAAGTCAATCGACGAATGTAAGCTGGATTTGTTTATATATTAAGGCCATCTGGGTTGGTCATGTCTGGAATATTATTCAGTAGAATAAATGTAAGCCTGATTTGTGTGGATAGGCCATCTGGGCTGGTGATGTCCAGAATATGCTACTTCATGACCTGCAGAATATTATGCTTTAAGTTGTCTTCCAAGAAACCAAGTCTCTAGTGTTTTAGATTGTACTTCAGTTCTCTTTTTATTGCATGCACAAGTTGACTTGCTGAACCTGTTTTAATTAAATGCCCTGTTGGTAAATTGAGTTTATGGCATGCAAGTATATGTTTCATCCACCTCATAGATCTTGCCTTAACCTTAGCTAGATCATCTAACTCACCTTTCTGCGAACTTGAAATTGTGACAGGAACAATTATAGCAATTACAGTTCCTGCCCTGTACAACAGATATGAACAAAAAGTTGACAAATACGCTGGTTTCATCCAACAAAAACTTTCCAGGCACTATAAAATTGTCGACGATAGTATGATCAGCCGAATTCCACAGAGTTTGTCCAAGGTTAAAGATTCTTAGATTCGGAATTGAGCAGAAGGCTTGAAGCTTAATTGTTTATTATTTCTAAACTAGTAATTGTTAATATCGATATTTTTTTGTAAGCAGTAGTCTTATATGCAATGTCAGCTTTTCTTTCTTTTCTGCTACACTCCTTCACTCTATCCATCATGTACTTTTCCTTGGTTATTTACTATGTTTATGTCTTACAGAGAAAAGAAAACTGTAGAGGAAGATTGGTAGTAATCTAGGTAAGAAAACAATCAGTTGAAATAATAATAATATGGTGTCATATTTGAAATTAGTTTTACAAATAAGATACTGGTGTTGCAGGACTGGCTCAACTTTTATACTCCATTGCATCTGTACCGGGTTGTTTTGCACCAACTTCAATTTGATTTGAAAACACAATTTTGCAAAAACAAAAAGTTGTAAACAACTTCAATATCAATTTAGGGCCTGGCCAAGAGCTTATAAGTCACTTATTAGCTTATAAGTCACTTATTGACTTATAAACCCGTACTTATTGAGGAGTGTTTGTCTACCTAATTTATAAATCGAACTTTCAACTTATAAGGTAATAAGTTGAATGTTAGTAATGACGTATTTTTTCTCAATTTATTTTGATTTTTTGTCTTTTTATTAACTTTAGTTTTAAAAAATATATTTTTAAATATTAATCTAATCTAAATTTCATGAAATAATATGATTATATTTAAAAATTATTTATTTTGATTTATATAAATAAAAAAATTCTGACTTATAAATGAAATTATTCAAACACTTAAATAACTTATAAATATTTATATACTTTCACTTATAAGTCACTTATTCATTTTAAGTCATAAGTTACTTAATTTAAGATTTCTCAAATGGGTAGAAAGTCCCACTTATTCCTAAAAAAGTATTATGTGTCCGTTTGGAAAATCTTAAAATAAGTAATATATGATTTAAAATTAATAAGTGACTTAAAAGTGATAAGCAGATGAATACTTATAAGTTATGTAAGTATTTGGTTAATTTTACTTATAAGTCAAAAAAAAAATTAACTTAAATGAACTAAAATAAATAATTTGTAAATATGATTATCTTAATTCATGATTTTTAAAATAACTTAACATTTAAAAACATATATTTTAAAACTAAAATTAATAAAAAAGTGAAAAATCAAAATAAGTTGAGAAAAAATACGTCGTTACTAACATCCAACTTATCAACTTATACGTTATAAATTCAACTTATAAGTTGGGTCGATAAACAATGAGATAAGTTTTTACGGACTTGCCCTATATGTGACGCCCTCAATCTCGGGGTTAGGAAATGAGGACTCACACACCTCTAATCTAATAATTAAATATGCATAAGCCCCGACTAACTCCTAACAGGATCAACATGATAAAATATGAGACAAGATTACAACTACCAATCATAAAATATAACTTACAAACCCAAAATATCATTAAATAAACAATATCGATTCCGGCTGGTAACCGACAGATAACCCATTGTATCTTTAAATATTTCCTTCTAGGCGTGAGCTCACTCTTAATTACCACTACATGCTCTGGCAACCGGAAGCCCTCAACACGGTAGGGACCCCAGGTACGCTCTTACGAGCAGTGCGCCTAAACCTGACCATCTTCTTGCTTAACTGACATGGTTTGATTAAGACAAAATAAATGAGTATAAAACTCAGCAAGTAACTATATAGCAGTTCTACAATATCAATTCACAATATGCTTTACCAAACTCAGGGCATTCTACTTTATTTGATCTAGGTGGCAGATTTCCAGCTTTTGGGTTAAGGAGAGGTTTTTGAAGCAATAATATGGAGCTTTTAGAGAACAAGGCTCAACGTGGTTCGAAAGCCAACATTCATCACAAATCAATAAAGGATCAGAATAGATCTTTCAATAGAGGAAAGCAACAGTATTTCAATATATGGACTCAATCATATGATCAACAGATTTAAGAATCAGGGTTCTCGAGCTTTAAGCTTCACATCATAATCAACTCTTTTCAAAGCAATATAAACCATTTTCATTTTCAAAAAAATCAATTTACTGAACAGAAAGTTTCAGTTCCCTTTTTAAATAATCATTTAGAACCCTTGATTGAATCACTTTATCTTTCCATTTCATTATATACGGGTGACCAGCCCGTATCGACCTCCATCCGGTCTTTAAGGTACCAATCAGCATAATTTCAGGCTTAAGTTGGACTAGTCCCGCTAGCCTCTTACCATGACTGGACTAGTCCCACTAGCCTCTTACGTCCCAATCCAATCCATCAGGAATTCATTTGGAAAACCTTGAGTTGGAAAAATAAATAGGTTTTCTAAAATTCATTTTATCATTACCAAGCATTTGAAATCATTTGGACTAATTCAAGTCGAAACTCATTCTTAATTCAGATTTTAAGGAAACAAAGTTCAGGGAGTGATTCAAAGATAAACAAGGAACAATTCATAAGGATTCTGTATCAAGGATAACAAGGCACTAAATTGGAAGGATCAACATCTGTTTAGGGATCAATAGGGTGATCAGGAGGAACAGGGTATCATTAAACAAGGTTAACAAGGATAATCAGAGGGTTTAATATATATATTTCATGGCTCAATACATAATTTGAACAGAAAGGACAGATTATCAAAGGGTTGAATCATTAAGTTTATCAATAACAGTTTATCAAGAACAAAGGCAGGGTATCTCAAATCAATATCAGGGTTTCATAATTAAACAGTTCAATACTCTACATGGTATGAACAACATTCTCTTTATAACCATTTACACAAGTAATCAGAGTTACTTGCCTGAATTTGCTTTCCTGAAGGTTGAACTACTGCCACCTAGTAAATCCTTTCCTTTCCTAGCCTGAATGCCCTCACGCTCCGAATCTACAATAAAACCAAAACCTTAATTAGATTCTCAACTCTCGTTCCCGGAACGATTACTATTTACGCTAATCCTATCAAACGATTGACCTTAACTATACGAGTATAGTTACACAAATACACATATTATATAATATAGTTCATTCTTACCCTTTCCAAGTATTCAACGAACCATTTATATCTTAAAACACACACTTTTAATTCGACTTTAAACAAAATCAAGCAACCACAACTCACATGAGTACACATTTCATTCAAAACTCAATTCCATAATCATAACACTACTTATAACCGTTTAGAATCAAGGCGACTAATTCTTCCTTTTTAAAAAAAAAATCTATAATTCGAACCAAAAATAGCAAATAAGCAAACATTTTCTAAAAATTTTCACATTCAATCACCTAGTTATCTTCTATAATTAAATCCATCACTTAAACTTGAATTTGACTTCTTAAAAATCATGGTCCATTCGGCCCTACTATAAATACCAATCAAAATCAATCAATTTTTCATACCAAATCCACAAAAACTCATAAACAATCATTTAGTCATGTAATCCAACTTAATATTCTTATAAAACAACTATACCATTCGAATTTCTCAAGAAATACAACATACATCTTTAATTTGATCTTACGAATGACATGCAAGAGTATTTTCATGGTTTAAACCTAAATCCTAGTTGATTCAAGCAAGGATAACACACCAAGTTGCTATCTTTTTCTTTATTAAGCAAGAATTCAGACCAAACATAACACAATCCCGCATGCATACTCGATTTTAACCTTTAATTCAATTTAGGCCCTTAGTTGATCCATCAATTTCAAAAACAACTATCAAACAATCATTTTTACCAAAAAATTAATTTATTCTTTGATAACCCAAAACCCTATTCGGCTTTTTACACTAATCAACACATGCATGGACAATTTCGACCCTTTACACTACCAATCTCTCTAATCAAACAATAATTTCTAAGATTAAACATTAACAACTCATTTTCATCAACTAACATCAACTTAATTCTCTTAAAAATCAAAACCCATTCGGGTGTTTTCAAGATTAAAACATGCAACAATCAAAAGAACAAGTTTTGGTGTAGTAGAGCTCAGTGTTTACATCATCACTCACCACCGGTTCACCGGAGTTCATCACCGGTAGCGGTGGCTTCACGATGTTGCCCTCATTCGAGGGTGTCCAACCACGAAACCCTCGTTTTCCATCAATTACTCAAAATAACTAACATGCACATCTTCTATATCATTCATTTACAAGGAATCATGCTTAAACAAGATGATATCAACAAGAACAACAAGAACCAAGTGGTTCTCGGGTGAACACACACACATCGAGCACACACAACACACACATCTACATGCAAGTGGATATACACACATGCACACTCTTTTACCTACATATAGGTATTTATCAAGAAGATTTAGGGATGATTGGTGAGATTAAGCAAGGAAAAGAGAGGTAACCGAGAGAGATAGAAGAGAGCCGAGAGAGAGAGAGAGAGAGAGAGAGAGAGAGAGAGAGAGAGAGAGAGAGAGAGAGAGAGAGAGAGAGAGAGAGAGAGAGAGAGAGTGTTCGAGAGAGAAAGAGAGAAAAGAGAGAAGAGAAAGTGAGTGCACGGGAGGAAGAGAAAGAAAAAGAAAAGGGAAGTGGGTTTATATACCACTTAGAAAACAAGGGCAAATTTGTAATCTACTAATTCCCTATCTAGCTCTTTTGCTCCTTTTCTTTTTACTCAAAATGAAGCAAGGATTAAATATAAAATATATCTCTCTCGGGAAGTCGAGAATTATTGAAAAAGACAATTTTAATATGTAGGCCTCGAAATTAGCTTTTTAACCATTACTCATAATAAGATTTTGAGCGGACGGTTGATTTTATATGAATTTCGCAATCTTGCCTTAATAATATCATTTTCCACATAAAATCAATTTAAAAATGCAAAGACCAACAAATAAATCCACTCATCATTTTTAAAAAGTCTCTAGGACCACTATGAAGATATCAGAACAAATCCCATGTTTTTATCTTACTCGAATGATTTTATAAAAATGCGCGAAGGTTAATTAAACCTTTATTTCAGTCACATAACCCCTTTAAAATTCATAAAATTGTCATAAAACACATAGTCATGCACACAGGCAACAATCTCACATATATAATCACATAACAACTCAAGTCCGGTCATAGAATTTATCCCTCTTTAATCTTTATCCTCTTTTACGCGTACCGGGTCACGTTCAGCCTGACGGCCCGACGCTCAGCGTTTCGATTACGCTTCTCATTATCTTTACCAATCAACATGTCACTTAGGATGAAATACTTTATTTATATATTCATTTCATTTAATCACGCAAAATTCACATTTTGTACTCTTTAACTCCTTATTAGGACGGGTTCCGTTCTACCTGACGGCTCGACACCACAGCTTAACTTCTAAGCTGACTCTTTAAATTGGAACGTTTTTATCTACGCTCCTAAATTCTAATATACAAAAAAGACAATTAATCAGCACTTAGTCACATAATTATAATCACATCTCATAACACATACTTTAATGACTTAATTACGTCGCAAAATCCTCAGTCGTCACAATCTACCCTCCTTAAAAAGATTCTGTCCCCAGAATCTAATCTAAGAAAATAGATGGGGATACTTTTCTTTCATTTCGCTTTCTAATTCCCAAGTCGATTCTTCGACTAATGGATTTCTCCACAACACTCTAACTAGAGGTACAACTTTATTTCTAAGCGTCCTTTATTTTCGATCCAAATTTCGCACTGGTTGTTCCACGTAGGACAAATCTGGTTGAATTTCCACTGGTTCCAACTCGATCACATGGCTCGCATCAGCATTATACTTCTTCAGAAGAAATACATGAAACACATTGTGCAGATGTTGCATTTGCGGAGGTAGCGCCAATTCATACGCCACTTTCCCAACTCGTCGCAATACTTCAAATGGTCCAATGTACCTAGGACTCAGCTTCCCTTTCTTTCCGAAGCGGGTTAAACCTTTCCAAGGAGATATCTTTAACAAGACTTTGTCTCCAGTTTCGAATTGCACATCTTTCCGTTCTTGATTTGCGTACTTTGTCTGTCGATCTTGAGCTGCGATTAATCTCTTTTGAATCGTTTTAACATTTTCCTTCGTTTGCTGAACTAGCTCTGGGCCAATTAATTTGCGCTCACCAACTTCGTCCCAATAAGTAGGGGATCTACATTTCCTTCCATACAACGCTTCATAAGGCGACATGCCAATACTCGCGTGATAATTGTTGTTGTAGGAAAACTCAATTAAGGGCAAATGATCGTCCCAATTTCCTTTGAAATCTATTGCACAGGTTCGCAACATATCTTCGATCGTCTGAATTGTCCTTTCACTTTGTCCGTCTGTCTGCGGATGATATGTCGTACTCATTTTCAATTTCGTCCCCAAATGATCATGGAATTGTCGCCAAAATCTCGAATTAAACCTTGGATCTCTATCGGACACGATAGATACAGGAACTCCATGACGCATCACGATCTCATCCAGATACAATTTGACCAACTTTTCCAATGAAAACCTTTCGTTTATCGGCAATAAATGTGCTGACTTTTTCAACCGATCGATTACCACCCAAATCGCATCGTGATTTGACTTGGTTTTAGGTAATCCTACCACGAAATACATCGCTATATGTTCCCATTTCCATTCGGGTATGTCCAGTGGCTGAAGCAATCCGCTTCGCCTTTGATGTTCCGCTTTGACTCTTTGGCATGTGTAACATTTACTTATCCATTCCGCAATTTCCTTTTTCATATTTGGCCACAAATAACTTTCTTTTAAATCCTGGTACATCTTCGTACTCCCAGGGTGAATTGAAAATCTCGAGTTATGCGCTTCTTGAAAAATCTCGTGCTTTAGTTCCACGACATTAGGTATCCAAATACGTGAGTTAACACGGTATATCCCTTTTCCATCCTTTTGAGCTTTAATTTCTTCTCCCGTCAACTTATCCTTTTCGCGATTCATCACTTGTTCTTGACAGCATCGAATCTTTTCCAAAATTTCAGGTTGAAATGACATTGCATATATAGCTTCACCTCCACATTCTGGAGTCTGCACCTCTATTTCCATATTTTCAAAGTCCTTCATTAATTCTTCCGATGACATTAACAGATTCAATCTTTCTTTTCGACTTAAAGCATCGGCTACCACATTCGCCTTTCCAGGATGATAGTTTATCGCACAATCATAATCTTTGATCAATTCCAACCACCTTCTTTGTCGCATATTCAATTCTTTCTGAGTAAAGATATACTTTAAACTTTTATGATCCGTATAAATCTCGCACTTTTCCCCGTACAAATAATGCCTCCAAATCTTAAGGGCAAACACAATTGCTGCCAATTCCAAATCATGCGTTGGATACTTTTGCTCGTGCGGCTTGAGTTGCCTTGACGCGTATGCTATTACCTTCCCGTGTTGCATTAACACGCATCCAAGTCCTTTATACGAAGCATCACTGAATGTCACAAATTCCCCTTTATCATCTGGTAATACCAACACTGGGGCGGTTACCAATCTCTTCTTTAACTCTTGAAAACTTTCCTCGCACTTTTCTGTCTAAACAAAATTTTCGTTCTTTCTTGTCAATTTTGTCAACAGAACGACAATCTTAGAGAAATCTTGCACAAATTTTCTATAATATCCGGCTAATCCCAGAAAACTTCTTACCTCCGTTGGATTCTTGGGTTTTTCCTAATTCATTACAGCTTCTATCTTGGCTGGGTCCACTTTAATTCCTTCTTTATTAACTACATGACCAAGAAATTACACTTCCTTTAGCCAAAATTCGCACTTTGAAAACTTAGCATACAGCTTCTCTTTTCGCAGAATTTCCAAGGAAATCCTCAAATGCTCCTTATGATCTTCTTTCGTTTTGGAGTAAATCAGTATATCGTCGATAAACACAATCACGAACTTATCCAAATACTGCTTGAATACTCTGTTCATAAGATCCATAAATGCAGCTGGCGCATTCGTCAAGCCAAATGCCATTACCAAAAACTCATAATGTCCGTATCTCGTTCGAAACGCTGTCTTGGGTATATCTTCCGCTTTGATCTTTAATTGATGATACCCAGACCTTAAATCAATCTTTGAGAAACACGAAGCTCCTTTTAACTGGTCAAACAAGTCATCGATCCGCGGTAGAGGGTACTTATTTTTTATCGTCAACTTATTCAGTTCGCGGTAATCTATGCACAACCTCATACTTCCATCCTTTTTCTTTACAAATAACACCGGTGCGCCCCATGGGGATACACTCGGTCGGATTACTCCTTTGTCCAATAATTCTTGCAATTGAGCTGCCAATTCCTTCATCTCGATCGGCGCCATGCGATAGGGAGCTTTTGACACTGGTTCCGTACCAGGAGCCAAATCAATCAAAAACTCGATCTCTCTGTCTGGAGGTAGTCCACGCAATTCATCAGGAAACACATCCGGGAAATCTCTTACTACCGGAATATCCTCGATCTTCACAGATTCTTTCTCCACGTCCACAACATGAGCCAAATAAACTTCGCATCCTTGACGTATTAATATTCTTGCCTCAATAGCCGTTAAAAATTTCTTCTCTTGCCTCTTTCCTTTAAATATCACTTCTTTACCATCCTTGGTTCTTAACTTCACCTTTTTACTTTTACATTCTATTTGCGCTTCATGGTTTGATAACCAATCCATTCCTCAAATTCTCCTAACTTAAAAGAAATTAAGTCAGCAGAAAAATGTCGACCTTCTATAGACACATCACAATCAGGACAAATCTTACTAACAACAACTTTCTCTTGATTTGCTACCTCTATAATCATATTAGGCTCTAGAGGGTACGCAACACAATTTAACTTATCGAGAATACTTTCAGAGATAAAAGATCTAGTTGCTCCAGAATCCATCAAAACTTTTACTTCTACTGAGTTATAACAAGCATACCTGCTACCACGTCCACATCTTGCACCGCGTCTTTCATTGTCATGTTAAAGGTTCTAGCTCTGGGTTGAGCTGATGGTGCTGGAAGAGACGGAGGTCCAGCAATTCTGAGAATATTAGCCTTTTGAACAGGCTCCTTGCAATTCCTGGCCATATGGCCCACTTTGCCACACTTGAAACATGCCGAATCAGGCTTCCTTACTCCACTTGGGCATTCTGAAGAATAATGCCCCTTCTGGTTACACTTAAAACACGTTATATCCAGCTTATTACACCTCCTCGGGTGTCTCTTTCCACAATTCCTGCATTCTTGAATCTGGGGTCTGCTATCCTTCCCCGGTTGTCCAGCTTTCTGGAAACGGTTCTTCTGAGCTCATTACCGGGTCTAAACTTCTGGAACTTTTGGTTCTGACCTCCACCATTCTTTCCAAACCTTCCTCTAAACTTTGAGCTTCCTTGCTCTTGCTCAGAGCTTTCAAACTTCCTCTTTCTTCCTTTATTTTCTCTTCGGGCAGCTTCCCGCTCACCTTCCACTATCATTGCTTTTTGAACCAAAGCAGCATAATTCTTGATCTCCAACATTTCTATTTGACTCCTAATCCATGGCTTAAGTTCCTGCTGGAACCTCTTAGGCTTCTTCGCCTCTGTATTCACGTACTCAGGTACGAATCTAGACAATTTCGAAAACTTCACTTCATATTCCGCTACTGACATTTCCTCCTGTCTAAGATCCAGAAATTTCATCTCCAATTGATCTTGCATATAGCTAGGCAAATACTTCTCCAGAAACATCTCAGTGAACTTCTCCCATGTAAGGTATTTGCCTTTCAACAACGTCTTAGAAGACTCCCACCAGAAACTTGCTTCATCTTTCAGGTAATAACTTGCATACTGAGCTTTCTTATCGTCCTTAACTTCTGCTAACTCAAAAGCTTTTTCCATTTCTCTCAACCACGACTGCGCTTTAATCGGGTCTGGAAAACCTAAGAACTCTGGGGGATGAACAGATTGAAAGTGCTTAAAGTTTCCAACTTTAGGGGCCACAGGTTGTTGCAAAAGCTAAGCAAGTCTGCTCATCATGGTGGTTTCTGGGTTTATTTCTGGGTCTTGGGTGGGAATTTCTTCTTCTTGGTGATCTGGTGAGTTGGCCATTTCTTACAAACCTGATTGAGCAATTATTTAGCAATACGATGGCATGGCATATATATATATATAACAACAGTTTCTATGAAATCTCTTTTATGGGTTTTAAGTTTTACCCAATTTGCACCTGCAATCCTATTACTACATAATTCTCAAATCGGTGTTGTTTTATCATGGCACATAACAGGGTTTTATGATCCTTAAACATGGTTATACGAAAACATGGTTATATCAAAACATGGTATCGAGAACAGTTTATGAGATATTCAAGGTGCACAATGGAAAGCAAGATAATGGATTTATTTAAACAAAGGGTTCATAAGGATATCACAGATTCTGAAATAAGGTACAATAAATAGCAGGGTTAAACAGAGGAAAAACTGGAAAACATCCCCCTATATACCCCTAACTTCCAACTACTACTACTACAACACTGATCTGAAATACAACAAGATAAATGAAAAGGGATCCCGGCATCTAACCAAGTATCCCAAAGACTACCGGCGCTGAAAAATAACAATCTACGGGCTCAACCAACAGTCCCGTCTAATCATCTAGAATCTCTCTCAACACGACCAACATCCAGCGAATGATCTTATGCAGCCTCCGGGCCTCAGCATCAACATCACTAGTGGATGGTCCCTCATCCAATCTCCTCCTGGCAACCTGCTCCACCAACTGAATCCTAGCTCTCCACTCCTCCATCACCACTGAAGTCCTCTGCCTAGAATCTCGAATCAACCTATCTACCAAAGCTCCCAACTCAAGAATGCGAGAGTACACAAAGTCTCGATCCTGGGCTAACTTGCCACCAACACTGACAGGAACAGTCTTAGGCATCTCGGACTCTGGCTCAAGGGCAGGGGTCTCTGAATCTGGCCTCAAGGGTGAAATCTGCATGGGGATATCACTACTCTCAGAAGGGTCCTCCCCAGGGTCTGAACTAACATACACAGGCTCCTCTGGAGAGGGTGGAATGGGGTCCACAGGGGTACAAGTCAAACTAATCTCTGAGTCTAAGTCACTACCACTACTAGGATCCTGAGAGAAAACACAAAACAACAACCAAGAAACAATGTTAGGGTTAAATAAAACTTCCAGCTAACTCACACCCTAACTCTAGTTTCCACTTCACCAATAAACACTTTCCTTAGACTATACCTAATAGTCTAACTAACTCTATATGAGTCGAACTCTCTCACGATAAAGATATATTCCCAAAATACCCCTTTTTAAATCCTAACTTGTCTCAGGGACTAGATCTTGTAGCTCTGATACCAACTTGTGACGCCCTCAATCTCGGAGTTAGGAAATGAGGACTCACACACCTCTAATCTAATAATTAAATATGCATAAACCCCGATTAACTCCTAACAGGATCAACATGATAAAGTATGAGACAAGATTACAACTACCAATCATAAAATATAACTTACAAACCCAAAATATCATTAAATAAACAATATCGATTCCGACTGGGAACCGACAGATAACCCATTGTATCTTTAAACATTTCCTTCTAGGTGCGAGCTCACTCTTAATTACCACTACCTGCTCTGGCAATCGGAAGCCCTCAACACGGTAGGGACCACCAGGTAGCTTTTACGAGCAGTGCGCCTATGCCTGGCCATCTTCTTTCTTAACTGCCATGGTTAGATTAAGACAAAACAAATGAGTATAAAACTCAGCAAGTAACTATATAGCAGTTCTACAATATCAATTCATAATATGCTTTACCAAACTCAGGGCATTCTACTTTATTTGATCTAGGTGGCAGATTTCCAGCTTTTGGGTTAAGGAGAGGTTTTTGAAGCAATAATATGGAGCTTTTAGAGAACAAGGCTCAACGTGGTTCGAAAGCCAACATTCATCACAAATCAATAAAGGATCAGAATAGATCTTTCAATAGAGGAAAGCAACAGTATTTCAATATATGGACTCAATCATATGATCAACAGATTTAAGAATCGGGGTTCTCGAGCTTTAAGCTTCACATCATAATCAACTCTTTTCAAAGCAATATAAACCATTTTCATTTTCAAAAAAATCAATTTACTGAACAGAAAGTTTCAGTTCC
This sequence comes from Apium graveolens, assembly GCF_009905375.1. NCBI lineage: Eukaryota > Viridiplantae > Streptophyta > Magnoliopsida > Apiales > Apiaceae > Apium > Apium graveolens. Next base: position 7,746,468 of record NC_133653.1, read on the forward strand.
CTTTTTAAATAATCATTTAGAACCCTTGATTGGATCACTTTATCTTTCCATTTCATTATATACGGGTGATCAACCCGTATCGACCTCCATCCGGTCTTTAAGGTACCAATCGGCATAATTTCAGCCTTAAGTTGGACTAGCCCCGCTAGCCTCTTACCATGACTGGACTAGTCCCACTAGCCTCTTACGTCCCAATCCAATCCATCAAGAATTCATTTGGAAAACCTTGAGTTGTAAAAACAAATAGGTTTTCTAAAATTCATTTTATCATTACCAAGCATTTGAAATCATTCGGACTCATTCAAGTCGAAACTCATTCTTAATTCAGATTTTAAGGAAACAAAGTTCAGGGAGTGATTCAAAGATAAACAAGGAACAATTCATAAGGATTCTGTATCAAGGATAACAAGGCACTAAATTGGAAGGATCAACATCTGTTTGGGGATCAATAGGGTGATCAGGGGAGGAACAGGGTATCATTAAACAGGGTTAACAAGGATAATCAGAGGGTTTAATATATATTTCATGGCTCAATACATAATTTGAACAGAAAGGACAGATTATCAAAGGGTTGAATCATTAAGTTTATCAATAACAGTTTATCAAGAACAAAGGCAGGGTATCTCAAATCAATATCAGGGTTTCATAATTAAATAGTTCAATACTCTACATGGTATGAACAACATTCTCTTTATAACCATTTACACAAGTAATCAGAGTTACTTGCCTGAATTTGCTTTCCTGAAGGTTGAACTACTGCCACCTAGTAAATCCTTTCCTTTCCTAGCCTGAATGCCCTCACGCTCCGAATCTACAATAAAACCAAATCCTTAATCAGATTCTCAACTCTCGTTCCCGGAACGATTACTATTTACGCTAATCTTATCAAACGATTGACCTTAACTATATGAGTATAGTTACACAAATACACATATCATATAATATACTTCATTCTTACCCTTTGCAAGTATTCAACGAACCACTTATATCTTAAAACACACTTTTAATTCCACTTTAAACCAAATCAAGCAACCACAACTCACATGAGTACACATTTCATTCAAAACTCAATTCCATAATCATAACACTACTTATAACCGTTTAGAATCAAGGTGACTAATTCTTCCTTTTTTTAAATTCTATAATTCGAACCAAAAATAGCAAATAAGCAAACATTTTCTAAAAAATTTCACATGCAATCACCTAGTTATCTTCTATAATCAAATCCATCACTTAAACTTGAATTTGACTTCTTAAAAATCATGGTCCATTCGGCCCTACTATAAATACCAATCAAAATCAATCAATTTTTCATATCAAATCCACATAAACTCATAAATAATTATTTAGTCATGTAATCCAACTTAATATTCTTATAAAACAACTATACCATTCGAATTTCTCAAGAAATACAACATACATCTTTAATTTGATCTTACGAATGACATGCAAGAGTATTTTCATGGTTTAAAGCTAAATCCTAGTTGATTCAAGCAAGGATAACACACCAAGTTGCTATCTTTTTCTTTATTAAGCAAGAATTCGGACCAAACATAACACAATCCCGCATGCATACTCGATTTTAACCTTTAATTCAATTTAGGCCCTTAGTTGATCCATCAATTTCAAAAACAACTATCAAACAATCATTTTTATCAACCAAAATTAATTTATTCTTTGATAACCCAAAACCCTATTCGGCTTTTTACACTAATCAACACATGCATGGACAATTTCGACCCTTTACACTACCAATCTCTCTAATCAAACAATAATTTCTAAGATTAAACATTAACACTCATTTTCATCAACTAACATTAACTTAATTCTCTTAAAAATCAAAACCCATTCGGGTGTTTTCAAGATTAACACATGCAACAATCAAAAGTACAAGTTTTGGTGTAGTAGAGATCAGTGTTTACATCATCACTCACCACCGGTTCACCGGAGTTCATCACCGGTGGCGGTGGCTTAACGGTGGTGCCCTCATTCGAGGGTGTCCAACCACGAAACCCCCGTTTTCCATCAATTACTCAAAATAACTGACATGCACATCTTCTATATCATTCATTTACAAGGAATCATGCTTAAACAAGATGATATCAACAAGAACAACAAGAACCAAGTGGTTCTCGGGTGAACACACACACATCGAGCACACACAACACACACATCTACATGCAAGTGGATATACACACATGCACACTCTTTTACCTACATATAGGTGTTTATCAAGAAGATTTAGGGATGATTGGTGAGATTAAGTAAGGAAAAGAGAGGTAACCGAGAGAGATAGAAGAAAGCCGAGAGAGAGAGTGTGTGTTCGAGAGAGAAAGAGAGAAGAGAAAGTGAGTGCACGGGAGGAAGAGAAAGAAAAAGAAAAGGGAAGTGGGTTTATATACCACTTAGAAAACAAGGGCAAATTTGTAATCTACTAATTCCCTATCTAGCTCTTTTGCTCCTTTTCTTTTTACTCAAAATGAAACAAGGATTAAATATAAAATATATCTCTCTTGGGAAGTCGAGAATTATTGAAAAAGACAATTTTAATATGTAGGTCTCGAAATTAGCTTTTTAACCATTACTCATAATAAGATTCTGAGCGGACGGTTGATTTTATATGAATTTCGCAATCTTGCCTTAATAATATCATTTTCCACATAAAATCAATTTAAAAATGCAAAGAACAACAAATAAATCCACTCATCATTTTTAAAAAGTCTCTAGGACCACTATGAAGATATCAGAACAAATCCCATGTTTTTATCTTACTCGAATGATTTTATAAAAATGCGCGAAGGTTAATTAAACCTTTATTTCAGTCACATAACCCCTTTAAAATTCATAAAATTGTCACAGAACACATAGTCATGCACACAGGCGACAATCTCACATATATAATCACATAACCACTCGAGTCCGATCATAGAATTTATCCCTCTTTAATCTTTATCCTCTTTTACGCGTACCGGGTCACGTTCAGTCTGACGGCCCGACGCTTAGCGTTTCGATTACGCTTCTCATTATCTTTACCAATCAACACGTCACTTAGGACGAAATACTTTATTTACATATTCATTTCATTTAATCACGCAAAATTCACATTTTATACTCTTTAACTCCTTATTAGGACGAGTTTCGTTCTACCTGACGGCCCGACACCACAGCTTAACTTCTAAGCTGACTCTTTAAATTGGAACGTTTTTATCTACGCTCCTAAATTCTAATATACAGAAAAGACAATTAATCAGCACTTAATCACATAATTATAATCACATCTCATAACACATACTTTAATGACTTAATTACGTCACAAAATCCTCGGTCGTCACACTATATGTGTGCTAATCTAAAAAAAAAGTAACTTGTTTTTTTTTTGAAAATAAGATTTGATCTAAATTTTCTATAATAAATAATTATATTTTAAGAAAAAATATTAATAAATATATATTACTTGAATTTTGGCAACAGTGCCTTTGATTGATTTGGAAACGGACTTATTTTGCACATCAATCATTTGCTCTTTTAAAACGCAAACTTCGCATCACTAACTACTGTTCTCCAAATATCAACTTATAAAATTTGATTCAAAGGCAACGTCTTGCTCATTAAAACATAGATATTTAATTCATTATATTTTCAGAAATCATAGTGCTTTTGTGCTTAAACCCATGTTTTGTAAAGATTAATAATCACACTTTTGAAGTTTGAATGTTAGAGTAGGAGTTGACCCAAAATATGACCCTACTATTCTAAATACTGACATCGAACTGTAATCTGTCCAATAAATTCTCAATAATGTTTCTATATGGTGGACAAGCAATTTCAAATAATTTATCACCACACACATTACACATACTCCCTTTTAACTTCTACACTGTAACACTTCTGTACTGATAGATAGTGGCGGATGGACCTTAAGCCCAAAACATACACCAAAACTTAATCACAAGTTTAGATATGGAGCTTCTGTCCGACGAAAATCTATATACAACAAAATGCGGTGTTACCACATATTCATTTAGAGAACCAGAACTACAGTAGCTTGAATGCATTACAAGTTGACATATTACCTCAAACCTAAACTCCATTTTCTGCATTCTTTGATCCAAAATACATAAGCAGATTAATGTCATTTTGAATGCAGATCATGAGTACTATGGTTGGAGCAATTCATTTGCCTTGCTTAACCAAACATTGTAAACAGATACCTCAAACAAGACGAAATGCACCTGCACGTCAAAATTTAGCAATAAATAAGCAATCATGATTAGTATATTTTATGTGCACGTATATCTGTATTCACACTCTAAAGGGGGATGATGATAGAAACAAGTTAAGTAGACTATAGAGATTACTAGCATATACGGGAAACTATTATTTTGTTACAAAAATTGTATAAATTTATTTTTCCACCATGTCGGTTTAAGAATACTTTCAGTCCTTCACATTTATTCCCGGCCTTGACTAATAAAATAGCAGTTTCCCGCAGCATACTATCCAAGTTCAAACTACTTAACATCATATTATGATGTTTAACAAACACTGGTAGTATCTAATGTTTGCACATAGTTCATATAATGCATACAGGGAAATGCAAAGGATAAGAAAACTTAAAAGAAAACCACAAAGATCTTCACAAGTAAGGTACCTCATTGAGGCCATTTGCGTACTCTTTAACTGTTGATATAGCCAGAGTTGCAGCTTCACCATAAGGATATCTGATACTCAAGAGAAAATTTTAGTACAAGTAAATGTGAATACAACTTACTGCATAAAAGGCCCGGATTGAACAACTTACCTTCGACTTTATTGTACCAAAAACTTTTAACTACTGTGGTGACATCTCTTGTACATATATAGGCCTCGTTTGGTACGGTGAAACCCAGTAACATGTAGTTCCTTGGAACATGTGTAAGTTACAGTGTGTTTGGTTGCACTTAAACAAAGTAACTCCAAGTTACATGGAATTTGTAGTTCCTGTAAAAGACGGTCACTCACTTACCTAGGTCAGACGTGGTCACTCTGAGTTACATAGATGTTAGATGCTTTTACCATTTATGAAATTATTATAATTTATTTTATGTTAACTTATAGTATCAATTAAAATTAATGATATATATATATATTAAAACTTAAATAAAAACTAAATTCAAGTTAAGTTTTATAATATTAAATTTAAATATTAACTGATACATAATTATTTTTATTTTATTAATAAATATTTTCTATTTTTACTTCTAATCAGTGTTATAAAAATCGCTAATCGGGTCTAATCGGTCGACGTACCGATTAGCGATTAATCGGTAAATCGGGGATTAATCGGAACGATTAATCGGACACATTTTTTAATATTATTTAAATATTTATTAAAATAATACATTTTCAATACAAATGTCATTACCCTGCACAATCTTTGGGTTGAGCTTGCATGAATATTAGATTCGGCCCCTAATCTTGCAACTGAACGGCCCATTACAATAGACAATACAGTACAATAGTATTCCACTTTTAAGATTAGGTATAGGTTTTTCCACCCCGCCTCTAAAGTCTAAACTAGTAGCTCATCTAGCCGCCTTCTTCTCATCTTCTTCTTCTATCACCTTCTTTCATTACATGTAAATCAAATCATATATAAACCCAAAAACTTTACAACGTTATTCAACCAAATCATCATAATCCACTACTCTGTTCATACACCCATTTCATTACATTGAATCGGATACTACAAATATGAACATATATGTGCACATATACATATATTGAGTGTTTAATTTGTGTTGATTAATTAATAAGTTGCGACGATTGGATTAGATTCGACCCGACTTTTATTATCTTGCTCGATTTTGGTCCGATATTGACTGGATTGACCCGATTTCCTCGGAAAAACGTTTTTTCTGGCTGATTTGGCTGAAATAAATCGGTGGCCTGCCATGGACGATTAATCGGCCGATTAATTGTCAAAATCGGCATTTTTTACAACCATACTTCGAATTAAATATTTTACACATACTATTTTCAATTACATAAAGTATTTATATAAATCTATATTTTTGATCAAATATTTTTCCATAATATAGTAGTACAATTTGTATTGAATCTAATTTAAAATCTATTCTTTAATTTTATTAGTAGTATATATGATTTAGAGTTTAGTAATAATATAATAATATACTAGCCCATCATAACAATCAATTTACTTAAAACAATCTCTAAATTTTCTTCTTTTCTTTGGATGTGGAAATCATCTTCTTTTATTTCATAATATTTAATTTTAGCTATTTATTTGTTTAAGTGATTCTATTTGTTTAATTATTATATAAAAGCATAATGTGTAGTTACATAGTTCTAAACCAAAAACCTACTTCTTAGGTAACCTAGTTCCATGTGATTTAGAGTTACCACGTAACTACAAGTCCTGGTTAGATCAATGGATCGGGTTTGGATCGGATCAACCTAAATCCATAGCCGTATCCATTTATTTTTTCGTATTTGGATTCGGATCGGCCCCGAATTTTTTATAGCCGATCCATATCCGGATCCGCTCGGATCACGGATTTCGGATCGAATATCCGCTCCATTTAGTGTATATTTATTTTTTAGCGTAACTTATTATAAATTGGAAACATACCAAAAATTAACCATACCATTGAATTGTAGAGTATTTGATTCTAACAATAGAAAAAAAACGATGTATTAAAGTGGAACTGTTATGTGAATTGAGATTGAGGGTAATATGTGGTTTCGAAAGTTTAATATAATATAGAAATGCACTAGACTCTCGAGACTAGATCAATGAAGTACAGACAATGGACCTTGAATGAGGATAAGAATTCTAAATTAGAAATAGTAAAAAATATTTTAATTATATATATATATATATATAATTATATGTAAATCAACATAATTATATATATAAATAAATAAATGAACCGGATCGGGTTATTAACGGATCGGATCGGCCTAAATCCATATTCGCTCCATTTATAATCGGATTTTTCTTATCGGATCGGATCCCAAATTGGATTTTTAATAGATCGATCCATATCCGCTAAAATGGTCTCGGATCGGGTCGGATCGGATTTTCGCCCCATTGACGGGCCTGGTAACCAAACGAGGCCATAATTATCTTATAACCCAGGTTTAAGTGTTTTTAGTCAACAAGTGAACCTTTAACTTCTTTACCTGACAAAAAACTTGGTCTATGTTTCTTCACGATGATTAAATAACATGGATTATTTACTATTTGCTCTAAATCCTTGACTTCTGAATACTGCATCTTTCGAAGTAATTCTGAGGACTAAATTTGAACATTGTTTAATTCATTTTGTGGCATTAATAAAATACTATATCCTTTAAAGTAATCCCAAGGACCAAATTTCCTTCATTTGATTCATTTCATGTAGCATTACTAATGCAACAGAGCACGATGCACATCGTTTTAATTGCAAGATAAAATCTTCATAACTGAAGACTAGTTAGTGTCAACTCACCCATAAACACCACAAGATATGGCAGGAAACGCGATATACTTAATATTGCTGTCTTTAGCAACACGCAAACTGTTTCTGTACAAAATATGAGGATATAATTAGTTGGTATAACAATAAATGTAAAATTTTTGTGTGAACTTGAAACCAAACCTGTATGACCCTCTTAAAGAGGCTGCAGGGTTGCTATCAACATCATAAATCGGCCCAACAGTGTGAATAACATGAGAGGCTGGCAACCTAAATCCTCTGCAAAGACCCAATAATTTTTGTAAGTTGGTGCAATAATGAACATATATAACATCTTCACCCCTTACACTTGCTTTGTCTATTACATGATTTTTTAATCTTAATAATGGCATAGCATCATCCTAGTTACAAGGTAATTGTATAAGTGATGACTGATGACTAATGATATTCCATGCGATAATACTGATAAAGTACATATAGAAATAGGAAATATTTTCTTAAACCCAGTACAACACTCTTTAAATCAAGTAGCAAGAGTTGGCTTCAATCATGAATACATACGGGGTGATCCTTGCTTCTCCGGTTGGGCAGCGGACTCCAGGTCGAACTTCAGGCACACTATAGCATGCTTCTCGGAGTTCTGGACCAGCAGCTCTATGAATAGCTGAGAAAAGGAAGGGCAGGTCTCATTACAGAAAATCGAAACTACATGTCACAACAGACAGCTCAATGAAGTCATTACCACCATCAGCACCACCACCACCAAGCATTCGCTCATTGGCCGGATTAACCTACACACAAAGACACGTCAATTTCCTTTACTTTTTCTGCATATATTGAAGTGCACTTTTGACCTTCAGGGCAAATCTAAATGTATACATGTAACTCAAGTTGCTAATTTGTGATTTTTTCCCCCAATGTCCATATCAACCAAGCTGCCAATTAGTGTGAAATCTGAACACCAATATAGGCAGCAAAAGTTGCTAATTATTAGTGATTCTTTTAACAGGGTCCATATCGAATAGAACCTAAAAATTATCAGAGGCCCACTGATCCTAATCTTTCATCAATACTATATCACTAGTCTCTTATCATATATGATATTTAAGATCTTAGGGATTACATATGATATATATTATCATATGATCCCTAATAGTCATGCTCCTTAGCTCCTACAAGAACCACAAATAATGTGAAAAATATGATATATCCTAACTACTCATTTTTAATTTTCATCCAAATCTTCCACCATCCATTGATCTCATCCAATTTATTCACCTTCCGTCTACACCATTTCCGGTCACCACCTCCGATCATTACCCGCAAATCACCAATATCATACGTAAAAATCATGTTTGAATAGAAATCACCACAATCAAATCACGAAAACTACCATACTACCACCACCTCCGACCATTACATTCGGCCACCAACTCCGGCCACACAATAACCAATATCAGTTCAAAATTACAATATTTAATCATGAATAACCTAGCAAGTAGCAAACAAAAATCACCACAATTACCATCCATTATCACATTCACCACCACTGACATCCACACACCACCAACACAAACCACCATTATTTGTAGACTATCATTATCTACATAATCATCAACTACAGGCCAAATAACCAAAAAATCAACACGATTCCGCAAAAAATAGTGAAAAAATATGACCAGGGATCCAATAAAATCACCAGAGACCGTATTTTCATATTACGTACATCACCTGATACAGATATGATGAATATTATCCGAAAACAAAACGAACATCGAAACTTGCCGAAATATGGTGGTGAAGTAACCGGAGATTGCATGTGGAGGTTGGTGGTGATGGCGTCGGTGGCTGGAGGTTAGTGGCGGTGGTCAGAGAGTGTGCTTGGAAGTGTAAGGAGAAAGGAGGGGGAGAACGGAGATTATATGTAAACAAGGTTTAAATGAGTGGTTTACATTAACATTATTTAAAAAAATGTGTGGTTAAGATTACATCTTATATCTCATCATAGTTGGGTTCTCATTTGAGCACTTCCATATTTCTCATAGTACATTAATATAGTATATTTATTAATATGTTTTATATGTGGAATTGGGACTAGTCATTAGTATATATAATCCTTAAGCCTGCATATGATGTCATAACTACTCAAAAAGGAACACCTACACTTAACGTAACGTAACAGACACTCAAAAAGGCACACTTTTCAGCCTAGTCCCTCTTTTATACTCCCTTCGTTCCTTATGTGAAGTTTTCTGCTTCCAAGATGTAAAGATGTAGTTAATGCATAATTTTCTATCAAAAGCCCCTAGTTCAGTTTCTCTCTCCGTCTACATACATTAGTCACGAGTCTAGTTTTGTAATTATCCAGCTACATTAACTCCTCCTTGGTATCAGTAAAATGGTCAAGAACGTCAGATACAAAGGAGTGGATGGAGTACAATTATAAGACATTTACTCTCTCGGTTTCAAAATAACTATCCACTTTTGATGACAAAAAATTGTTTCAAAATAGTTGTCCATTTACCATTTCAATGTCACTATTTAAATCATACTCCAAGGCTTGATTCACTAGATGAACTGATGAAGTATAAATACGAGGAAAGAGGTAGTTTACACCATATACAATTATTGTATCACTAGTTTACTAGTTTATATTTCCAAAGCTAAGGTCCATAAACAATTAGGTATTTAATGTAGTCAATGCGATAATTCTAATATTTATACTAGTATTTAGGATAAATTTAAGGAGTTATTTATGTGACATTACCAATTACTAATTCCCAGAGAACTCTGAGAATATATGCTTTATCCGCGATTCAAACTTTCATGTGAACAATTGAGGCTAATATGACAGTTCACACAGACACACAGGGAGGGAGAGAGAGAGAGAGAGAGAGAGAGAGAGAGAGGGAGAGAGAGAGAGAGAGAGAGAGAGAGAGAGAGAGAGAGAGAGAGAGAGAGAGTACTATAGCATCGGAAGAGGCATCAACAAACCATCGAGTGATGTCACCCATCTGAATCTTCAATATAGGAGCACTGTTAGTAGACCGACCCAGCTTGAATTCAATTGCGCCAGCGGCCGCCGCTCTGGAGGCCATCGCTCAGGGTAGTGCTAGTATTAGTGCAAACTGTTTTTGATCTTGTTTTTTTGTTTAAAAGACGAGCTATGTTACGGGGAAATGTTTGTATTTCTTACGGTAAATAATTGTAAGGTCTCGAGTCCGCAGCAGTGTTCCAGAAATTGCGAGACGTGACAGGGCGGTGAAGATACTTTCGAGGGATTAATCGGCAATTTTGAGATTAATCGGACCGATTGATCGGAACATTAATCGGAAGAATAAAATATTATTTTTAATTTTTATAATTATATAATGATAAATATGTCATATATTTGTTTGAAAAAAGAAATTATAATGGTATTAAACAATATCAACACATTTAAGATGCGTTATGTACTAATTATTGAGTTTACAATATTAACTATATTTTAATTCACACTTTTAAATTAATTATAATATGTTATTTATATATTTTAAGTTAAAAAATAAATATATTAGATTACTTGTTACTTCTTACCAATACTTTATATTAGAAATTGACATGATATTGTGTGAAATTATAAAATTAATGAATTAAATTTATAAAAATGTAAAAAAAATATTTTTTAATTATTTTCCGCCTAGACCAATTTTTTACCGTCTTGCCCGCCTAATCTCGATTTTGACCCGATTTTTTGAAAAAACGCCTAAATCGCCGTCTAGGTCCGAGTCGGAGCGTTTTATCACCGCCTAGCGCCTAGGCGGCCGCCTAGACCGATTTTTAGAACACTGGTCTATAGTCACTATTTTTTCTTGAAGAGCAAAATTCTATGGAGACCACGTATGTTCTGCCACTATTATTTTGTGAAGTGTGTTTTACGAGTATTAGTAATTCATTAAAAATTATTGAAGATCATTTAAGTTTAATAAATAGAATGTGTATGTTCTGCAAGCTGAACAAATGTTCTGCAAACTTAACATGTTTTGCAGAATAAAATATTTTTGTAATGTTTTACATGCGGTATATATATTATATTCAAGATTTAGAATAAAATAAGGATCTTTATAAAGCATGATTCACAAAATGATATGTTTTGCAATATTTAACTTGCAGAACATAAGTGGTTTTCAAGGTCTCCAAAAAAGTGGTCTGCATAGAATTTAACACTAAATTATAAATATAGATCTTTAAACTATAGATATAAATTTATAGATAATTTAATTTTTAAATTTTTATATCATAATTCTTCCGTTAAATTTGAGGTAATGTTGCGAAAACGATTTTAAGATTGATAACTGAGTTTAGAAGATTAGACATTTTTTAGCTAAAAAATTGTCTTAAAAATTAATATCAACTCACCGAAAACTGAGCTCGGATTTTTTGATAAATCCAAATAGACCCAAAAATTTAATAAACGTGATGCATAGTGATAAACATCATCAAAATATATTAAATTTATACTCCTAAATAACATCAAATTAATTCCTGAGAAACGAAGAACAACAGAGGTCCAAGAATTTTTTGACGAGACTAATTCGACACTAAAAATAACGAAAATTATATGAACATCCTCATAATCACATGATCTATTAATCTACATTATTAAAATCACTTAAATACTATTCGAATCAAAATTAATCTTCAAGTAAAAATTCGAAAATGACCCAAACTGAAATTTGATGGTATAGATGAATAGAGTATTGAAAATGAGCAATTTGTTAATATTGGAGTAACAATATGTAATAATAGGTAGGCTTAATATATCGAATCTAATACATATTTTCATCTAAAAATTAAAAATTAAATATAATGTAAAATCCAGTAGGAAATCTTCTATATGTTTTATAACAAAGAAATTATGTATAACAATGTCATATTTGATCGTAATTTTTTGTTAATTTCTATTTTTAATTATAACAAATTTTGATGTGAAAATAAGAATCTAACATGATTTCAGGTAAGATTTTATGATGTTCTTTACATAATAGTGTTCCTTATGAGTAATGATATATAGTTGAAATAATTTTTAATTAGAAATATTTTTAAAATTTAAATTTTATTCCTATTTTTATTGAGATCGAATATTTTTTATGTATTAAGTTTCATAAAAGTGGAACAAATTTTCGTCTATGTAAATTACATAATTATTTTTTATTGCTAAAATATTAATTTAAATTTGAATGGCATGAAATAAGTTTTATCAAGCCGGTTATTTGGATATAACAAAAGGAATAATAAGTTTTACATTATAATAAGCTTGTAAATTTGGGCGATTTAAATGTAAATTGGTACATTTATAAGGTATAAAACATGTATACGATGTATTTAAAAAAAATCAGGTCAAATGTCAAATGAATTCGGATATTATATTAAAATACTCGCTTTTGGATTTTAAATGCGAAACTCTACCAAAATGCATATTCAAAACTTCAAATTTAATTAACACCGTCATAATATTTTATTTAAAACAATAATAATTTATTACGATAGAAATAACAAATTTTAACAATAATTAGCCTCAACATAGAGAATTTGATGTGGAATCTCTTTTTAAAATTTAAAATAAAATGTACCGTCCAATCTTCTATATATTTTTTTTAACAATAAAATTATGTGTAATAATATTATACTTCATATTAATATCTTATTTGATACTCTCTTTCTGTTCCACCTGATTGTTTATATTAGGGGACGGAGGCTTGGTAAAACATATAGTTGCCTATTTTTTTATTTTTTTCTTCTAAATGAAGATAAAGTGTTCAATTTTTATATAAAAAAGGAAATTTTAAAAATAAATTGTGAAACAATACTTTATAGTAGCCTTAAAATATGTGTTAAGAATGAGAACAAAATTATAAAAATATAGGTCGGACAGAGGGAGTACTATTTTAAAAAAATGGTGTAAAAAATATAACATAAATGCGATTTTATGTAAAATTCTATGATATTTTTTATTAGATTCCATGGTGATCTTATTATTCTTTTATATAAGACTGTTATTAATATAACAATGACCTATATTAATGTTTGGTAATGAATACAACACATAGGGCTGAATATGTTTTGGATTATTTTTAAGCTTTTTGAACTGTTATGGATGGTAACTGTAGAGATAATATGTTTTAACACGAATAATAAAACATGCACATGAGCACACTATCTTTCAAAACTCACTTAATTTTATATTAAAATCAAGTCTGTCTTACTACAAATTTCTGGGGTTTTGTTGATAAAGAACTCGGCTTCTCTCCTGAGAGTTACAAGATTTTTTAGATTTATTTGTTACAACTAAGACAAAACATCCAGTGTTTACTTTATAGAACAATAAATACAGGTTTTACACAGTATGCAATAGCAAGTACTAAACCCTACTTTAAGTTAACTAAAACTTTCTATTTCTGGCTTAGTGTATCTTTGAAAATCGTGCATGTCTGTGACTTTACTTTGTCAGTTAATCTTGGCCTTTGATCTTGTACTCTTCAAGCTGTTTTTTGTAGACTTTTCAAATCAATGATTAATTTGTTTGTTGATTGATAATCTTGGATATTTAACTGATATGCATTTTGTACTTGAGTTTTACATCGAGATCTCCAGTTTGTTATATAAAGAACTCGACATCTCGATAAGTATAATGACTTATTGAGATCTCTTATTACTCTATAGTTGTTTTGACTTATCGAAGTCTCTGAGTTCTTTATAAGAGAATTAGGCTTGTCGAGGTCTCCAATCTTCATGTCTTCATTTTGACTTATCGATATCTCTGAGTTCTCTAGGCAGAAATGACTTGTCTATATCTCAGAGATCTCTAGTGATATTTTGATTTATTGATATCTCTGAGTTCTCTAATGATAATTTGACTTGTCGATATCTCCAATATTCTTGTCTTCAATTTGACTTGTCGATATCTCTAAGACTTCTTTATAAGCTTTTCTTGACTTCTCGATAAGTCATTCTGGAGTTCTCGAATGACTTCTCTATAAGACTTAATCTGTGACTTGTAGATTTCTTAACTTAGAATGTTTTCCCCAAAATAGATTTATTCAACTCCCAACTTTTTCACATTGTCTTTGAGGCATGATCTTCATGATTTTCTTCCAGAGTTTATTCTTAGGTTTGAGACTGTTTACAGAAAAATACTACAGTTTAATCTATTTACACTTTTACAGACTTAAGTGTTACAATACAAAATACAAATTTAGATCATCATACAACTTACTTAGGGTTGTCAATTTCACTTAGTCTTGTTATAGTATAGGCATGTCTTGCACAACAATCTCCCCTTATTGGTGAGAAGATTGCTAATCACAAATTCATGTCTGGTAACAAGACTAATCCCGAGCTACAATGAACAATACAATAAAAATTGACAGAAGTACAATATTTAACATTGAGTGGTTATAGAAGTTTTAACAAGTGCATTCATTACATGAAATCCTCATAGTGTGGCTCATTTCTAATGAGATCCTTAAGAGTTATTAACACTTCAAGCTCTTCTAAAATTTTAGTTCCTCTTAGAGCTTCCACAAGCTTGAGCCACTCATCCAACGGATAACCATTTAAGTAATCAGCTCTAAATCTGGAATATTTGCCAACCTTTATATTCAAAAAATGTATATCTTTGGAAAGTCTGCTCATCCCTTTTGCTTTAAACTCATTTGATCCTTTCTCAATTCTTGCAAGTTCTTCTACATACTTCCTATCTTTTTCTTACTTTTCAGCCTTTTGCTTTAAACACAAGAAACCGGCGGGCGAAAAACGCGGCGGCAGGGAGAAAAAGGAGGAGAAACGAAAAGAACATGAGGGCATGAGAGATAGAGATAAGAGGTGTGTGTGTGTGTGTGTGTGAGAGAGAGAGAGGGAGAGAAACGATCGAGAGAGAAACGATCGAGAGGAAAGAGAGAATAAATGAACAGATGAAGCCGAGGCCGAGAACAGGGGTGGGGGGTTTAGTTTATTATTATTTTTTCTACTTCCTTCTGTTGTTTCCACGTATCAAAACAGATAGTCCATAGGCATACACGTGTCCCTGCCTCGCTTCTTTTGAAAATTCATGTTTGATTTCTAAAAAACGAATTAACTGCACACCAAAACTTATCGAAAAATTACAAATTTAGTACCAAAATTCTCGAAATATTCCAGAGTTATTTAAATAAAATTTTCTAATTTTTTAAACCATTTTCGGAGCGCAACTTATACCCGCATGTAACGATTAAACGAAACAACGCGCGGGTGAATTTAAAAAAATTTCCAAAATAATTTTAAAATTCTCAGAATATTATAAACTTCATAAAATACGAGTTTCGTAATTTTTGAATAATCCTGGAATTAAATACGAATTTTACAAATACATGTAATCAGAAAATTATTTAAAGATAAATAATTAATGAAATATTGATTTCCCAATTTTATGAAATCCTAAAAATATTTATTGACATTATAAAATCATAAAAACAATTTTAGAGACAATCCAAATATTTATGTAAATAAAATTGCAATAAAAATCACTTTTAAAAGCGAAACAAAACAATACAACTCAATAATTAATTACTCAATCCTATGCACCAATAAATCACACATATATAATAGAGAACAACACACGGTTGTCAAAACCAATACACATATTTTATTTAATTAATTATTCAATAATTATACTTTTAAAATAATACAAAATATACGAGTCGTTATATCTTCCCCCTTAAAAAGATTTTGTCCCCATAATCTGACTCAACTAAATAATTGAGGATATCTATCAAACATATCTGACTCTAACTCCCAAGTAGACTCTTCTACTCGAGGATTTGTCCAAAGTACTTTCACTATGGGGATTGACTTATTTCTAAGGACTTGCTCTTTACGATCTAAAATCCGGATTGGTTGTTCCACATAGGACAAATTTGGCTGAAGTTCAATCGGTTCATATTCTATAACTTGATTCGAATCAGGAATATATGGCTTCAACATAGATATGTGGAACACATTATGGATATGCTGCAATTGCGGCGGCAAAACTATCTCGTAAGCGACTTTCCCTATTTTCTTCAAAACCTCAAATGGTCCTATATACCTTGGGCTGAGTTTACCTTTCTGACCAAATCGCGCTAATCCTTTCCAGGGAGAGACTTTTAGCAATACCAGTGACCCTACCTCGAAGTTCATATCTTTTCGATGCAATTCTACATTCTTTCTCTATCTATCCTGGGTTGCTTCTAACCTTTTCCGAATCAATGCCACTACATCTTTAGTCTGCTGAACCAACTCAGGACCTAACACTTTCTTCTCTCCTACTTTATCCCAATACAATGGTGATCTACACCTGCGTCCATACAAAGCTTCGTAAGACGGCATTCCAATGTTTGCATGATAGTTGTTGTTGTACGAGAACTCAATCAAAGGTAAAGTGTTCGTCCCAATTTCCCTTAAAATCCAAAGCACAAACTCTTAACATATCTTCTATGGTCTGGATTATTCTCTCACTTTGACCGTCCGTTTGAGGATGATAGGCAGTAGAATTGAACCTCGGGTCTCGATCTGATACAATGGACACAAGAACTTCATGCTTGGTCATTATTTCATCCAAATATAACTTAACTAGCTTTTCCAAAGAATACCTTTCGTTGATCGGGAGGAAATGTGCTAACTTTGTCAATCTGTCAATGATTACCCAGATAGCGTCGTGATTAGCTCTCGTCTTTGACAATCCCACTACAAAATCCATCGTAATCTCTTCCCACTTCCATTAGGGAATCTCCAAAAGTTGTAATAATCCACTTGGCCTTTGATGCTCCGCTTTCACAGTCTGGCACACGTGACATTTGCTAACCCAGTTCGCAATATCTTTCTTCATTCTTGGCCACCATAAGTTCTTCTTTAAATCTTGATACATCTTAGTGCTACCAGGGTGGATAGAAAACCGAGAGTTATGCGCTTCGTGCAAAACTTCATTCTTCAGTTCCGTCACATTGGGAATCCAAATTCTGGAAGAGAATCTAAACATACCTTGATTATCCTTTTGGGTACACAATTCTTCTCTTGTCAGGGTGTCCAATTCTTGTTTCATAACTCCCTCTTAACATCTTTTAATCTTATCCATCAATGCTGGTTGAAAAGTAATCCCGTACAGTTGCTCCTTACCTTCTCTGGGTACTCGAACTTCAATTTCCATCTTTTATAAGTCTTGTGCTAACTCTTCTGCAATTCGAACCATATTCAGTTCCTCTTTTCTGCTCAAGGCATCATCCACCACATTGGTTTTACCTGGGTGATAGTTAATGGAACAGTTTTAATCCTTGATTAACTTCAGCCATCTTCTTTGTCTCGTGTTCAAGTCCTTCTGGGTGAATATATACTTCAGGCTCTTGTGATCCGTGCAGATACCACACTTTTCTCCATACAGGTAATGTCTCCTCAATTTTAAAGCAAAAACTATAGCTGCCAACTCGAGATTATGGACCAGATACTTCTGCTCATGAGTTTTCAATTGTCTGGAGGCATAAACGATGACTTTATCGTGTTGCATTAGTACACAACCTAAACCTTTCAAAGAAGCGTCACTATAAATCACAAAGTTTCATGTCTCATCTGGCAAAGCTAGTACTGGAGCTGACACTAATCTCTTTTTCAGTTCCTGGAAGCTTTCTTCACACTTTTCCGTCCAAATGAATTTCTCATTCTTCCTGGTTAGCTTGGTTAACGGAGATGCAATCTTAGAGAAATCCTTTACAAATCTTCAGTAATATCCTGCTAGCCCAAGAAAATTTCTCACTTCCGTCGGAGTCTTTGGTTGCTCCCACTTGGATACGGCTTTAATCTTTACAGGGTCTACCTTGATACCTTCCTTGCTTACCACATGTCCCATAAAATGTACCTCTGTCAACCAAAACTCATACTTGGAAAACTTTGCATACAGTTGTTTTTCTCTTAACCTTTGAAGGGCAATCCTTAGATGCGTTGCGTGATCCTCTGGATTCTTTGAATATATGAGGATGTCATAAATAAATACAATAACAAACTTATCCAAGTACTCCTTATACACCCGGTTCATTAAATCCATAAAAGTCGTTGATGCATTGGTCAATCCAAACGACATCACTAAGAACTCATAATGGCCATACCTTGTTCTAAATGCAATCTTGGGTATATCTTCAGGTCTTATCTTCAGTTGGTGGTAGCCAGATCTTAAGTCAATCTTTGAAAACAACATGCTCCTTTAAGTTGATCAAACAAATCGTCAATCCTCGGCAAATGATACTTGTTCTTTATCGTCAATTTGTTTAGTTCCCAATAATCAATGCATAACCTCATACTTTCATCCCTTTTCTTTACAAATAACACTGAAGCACCCCACGGAGGAACACTTGGTCTGATAACTCCTTTATCCAGTAGTTCCTGAAGTTGCTTGGCCAATTTCTTCATTTCTACTGGAACCATTCGATATGGAGCTTTGGAAACTGGTTCGGCTCCTGGTATCAAATCAATGGAGAACTCTATTTCTCGATCAGGTGTTAGTCCTGGAAATTCTTCTGGAAAGACTACGAGATACTCTCTGACTATGGGAATCTCATCCAAAGTAGGGGACTGTTAGTCCCTTAACAATATAGCAAGAATTACAGAAGGGGGGTTGAATGGAATTTTTGAACTTTTTTCTTAAAATAAAAATGTTCAAACTCGAATACAAATATAAGTGTTTTGATTAGCACAATGCGTAATAAAAACTTTAAGTGAATCAAAACATAAGTGATTAAAAACAGGAGTCTTTAAAAACTTTCTGGTGGATTTAAATAATTCCACCAGAGATATATATTATATCGAGAGAACTCTGTGTGCAAGAATGCTCACAGCTGCTTACAAATTTGAACTACTGAGAATACAGAGAAATGCTAATAATTTTGCTTACAAATGTTTCTCACTTTTTTTTATCTCAGATCTTAGTTTCTATTTGCTACTTCTTGGTTTATATATTACCAAGATTACAAAGTCAGAAGATAGAATCATTATAAAAACTATCAGTTTTAATGTTTTGTTACTTTGTTCTCTATTACCCAGTTAATAGGCTTCCTCATTCCATTTGCATACATCCCGACGCATGTGACCAGTTGTCACTGTCAACTGATGTTTGAATTATTTATCCTTTAGGTTCATGATCATCCGTCGGATTGTTGATCATCCGTCGGGTTGTTGATCATCCGTCGGGTGCTTTGTAGTTTATCTGTTGGGTAGCAATCAGGCACTTGACTTCATTTTACTTATGCAGAATTACAAGACATCATCTATGTACAATTAATCAACCTATTATGTATATCTAGTTAAAGTCCACATGACTTATATGCTACTACAGACTCTATAAAGGTGTATGCAGAAATGTGCTATAGACTCATTATTACATAAGCTACTCACTCGATGGATAATAAATCATTATCCGTCGGGACTATAGATTTATCCGTCGGGACTAAAATTCTTATCCGTCGAGTGCTACATTATTTCTCTAAGTAAAATCTACTTAGGTGTTTTATTTATGAAATCATCAAGTACACAAAATATGCACAACAGGGTCTCTTTTTTAGTGTCCATCACATGAGCCAAATATGCTTCACATCCTTGCCACAACAATTTCTTTGCTTGTAGTGCTGAAAGAAACTTCTTATCCTGCTTTTGTCCTTGATAGCTTATCCTTACATTATCTATTGTATACATAACAACTCTCTTTTTCTTGCAGTCAATATTTACCTTATACAAAGACAATCAATCCATGCCTAAAATAACGTCGAATTCTCCTAACTCAGAATGTATTAGGTCGGCAGGAAAAGAATGTCCTGAAATTTTTATGGAGCACTTAGGACAGAATTGACTTACAAGCACTTTATCCTTATTAGCCACCTATATGGTTAAAGGTTCATCTAAGTCTTCCAACATTAATTATATTTTATTCACACTGTTCATGGATATAAAAGATTTGGACGCTCCCGAATCAAATAGAACGCTAACAGACATGAAATTAAGAGAAAGCGTACCTGCAACTACATCAGAATCCCGAGCCAGAGATTTCTTAGTCATCGTAAAGGTTCTAGCTCTGGCGGTGCTTGTTGCTGGTCCATAGGACACACTTCTTCCTATGCTGCCCTGGGTAACTGATCTGCAATTCCAGGAAATATGCCCCACTTTGCCGTAACTGAAACAGGTTACTCATTGGTTCTCAGATTTGCACTCAATGGAATAATGACCCTTCTGGCCATACTTGAAACAATTGACGTTCTATTTGCACTGACCACTATGTTTCTTTCCGCATGTCTTGCAGTCGATCACTGGCTTGTTAAACTTGGTCGGAGTAGAACTGACTGAGGTAGTACTTGAAGGGTTTTTAGCACATAAACGCAATGAAAACGTAAATTTAAATCTTAAAAAAAACCGAAACCCTCCGCAAGATCCATGCGAAAAATAATATTTAATTCGTAGTTCAGTATGTTTACCTTAAGAAACTCTACGTTAAGGAAAATATGGAGGTCTTTAATAGCGATCCAAGAACGATGAACGAAGATCCCTAGCAGCTGTTCCTCAAGTGTGAAGCACTCCACCGGTATCCACCAAGAGATCAATGTAATGGAGGAGGAAGAGGTTGAGAGAATTAGTTGTCTCCCTCTATTTATACTTTAGAATTAGGGTTTTTATTTGGGTTAAGGCAAATAGGGTTTATAAAAGTATATTTATAGGCAAAATTTTCAGCTGAAAATTTTCCATAAAATATTATTATTATTAACCCTTTAATTGATTATTCTTATTAACCAATTAACTAATAATTAACACATCTTTCAATCATTAATCCCTTTTCTAAACACTTTAGAAAAATAATTCTCTCACTTGATTTAATTTCCAAAATTAAATTCTTAA
Organism: Apium graveolens; assembly: GCF_009905375.1. NCBI lineage: Eukaryota > Viridiplantae > Streptophyta > Magnoliopsida > Apiales > Apiaceae > Apium > Apium graveolens. The sequence goes on from NC_133653.1 coordinate 7,767,848, forward strand.
TTAATAATATTAAGAACTTTTCTTAATTAATTTATAATTAATTAAATCTCATTTAATCAATTATTAAATTTGCTAATTAATTATTTATTTCACAAATAAATAATTATCAGCCATTATTAATTAATTCCTCCACCATTAAATCATTCTCTTTTATGGTGTGACCCTGTAGGTTCAATATTAAGCCAGTGGTAGAAATAAATAATAATAAAACTATTTTATCATTAATTATATAAATTCTCTAATTCATTAAATATGATTAATTAATTAATCACATTTATTCTACATCATGAGAGATACTTCTCAGCATATCGCAACTATCTGGATAATACGAATTCACTGCTTAGAATACCAAGAACCCATTCAGTGAATAGTTACCGTACAATCAATTTCTTCTACCCTGCAATGTCACGATTAAATACAAGGCATGAAACTTGTGTCAAGCCTATCTTATTTAATCATATGATTTCCCATTCACTATGCTTAGTTCTAATTAATGTAAATTAGAAACTCCTTTCTAATTTCATTCACGTTGGCCAGAGATTCCTGAACTAGCATAAGTGGGTCAGCTTTGAACATTCTCTTCCTTCACTGGAAGGGGTAGATCCTTTATTGATCATACACTATCTTCGTGTACAAATTCCTATACCCAGTAGAGCCCTTATAATTGTCCCTGGAGACTAAGAACTAAACCAAAACATAGTTCAGTGTACACAAGATGACTATGATGATCTCAAGTCTAAGGATACTTGTATAATTATCACTATGTGAACAACTGCTGACACGTGAGTGAACTCCATCAGTTGTTCAGCTGTGTGAGTCATGTTCAGTGAACTTATTCGATAATAAGCACCTACATACTAGCTACAGTGTCACCACACAAATGTCTATGAGAACAGACATCCTTCATAATATAGCAAGTTTAGTATGTACCGATCTTTACGGATTACTAATTACCAGTTAGTAATCCTACGACCAGAAAATATTTAAGTTTAGAGTTATCATCTTTTAGGTCTCATTATTATGATCTCATCATAATCCATAAAAAGCTTTACTCTAAACTATGGTATATCTTATTTAAACACTTAAATAGATAAAGCCCGCAATAAAACCAAAACAAGTCTTTTATTAATATCAATGAAATCAAAACATATTACATAAAAGTTATTCCTAAATCATCATACATGATTGGACTTAGGACACATCTCTTTCAATCTCCCACTAGTACTAAAGCCAATCACTCTGGTATCTAATACCCATCTTGTCTTTATGACGATCAAAGTGACTTTGAGAAAGTGGTTTTGTGAGTGGGTCTGCTACGTTGTTATGTGTGTCAACTCTCTTGATGTCTCCTCTTTCAATACAATACAAGAAATGTTACCGCGCTCCCACTAACCTTTTTATAGACACATGGTTCATCGATGTTTTTGATAAAACCAAACTCTTTGATTGTCTCATCAAAACGGATGTTCCATCTACGAGAAGCTTGCTTTAAACCATATATGGTTCACAGCAGCTTACACACTAGGTGTTCATTTTCCTTGGAAAGAAAACCCTATGGCTGTGTCATATACACTTCCTCTTCAAGTTTCCCATTGAGGAAGGCCGTTTTCACGTCCATTTGCCAGATCTCATAGTCGTAGTAAGCAACAATCGCAAGCAAAATTCGAATTTATTTTAACAGGGCTACAAGCAAAAATGTTTCATCAAAGTCAATCCCTTTCCTCTGTCTGAATCCTTTTGCCACGAGCCTGGCCTTATAGGTCTCCACCTGCCCATCTGCTCCAATCTTTCTTTTGTATACCCACTTGCACCCAATAGGTTTAACACCTTCAGGTGCCTCGACCAGAGTTCATACTTGGTTGGTATACATAGATTCCATTTCAGATTTCATGGCACTATACCATTTCTCTGAGTCAACACTACTCATAGCCTCATTATAGGTCACAGGGTCGTCATCATCAATGATTGACAACTCATTGTCATTCTCAATGACAAGGCCATAATACCTCTCAGGTTGGCGAGACATTCTCCCTGACCTACGAATGGGTTGTTCCACAGAAGGTTGTTCAGTCTGAACAGGTATTTCCACTTGATCCGTAGTAGTTTGTGCTTCTTTAACTTCATCAAGTTCAATTTTGCTCCCACTGTTTCCTTCAAGGATAAACTGCTTTTCCAAGAAGGTAGCATGTCTGGAGACAAACACCCGATGATCGGTGTAAAAGTAATACCGTAAAGTCTCTTTAGGATATCCCAAAAAATTACATTTTACAGATCGAGATTCCAGCTTATCTGGGTCAACTTTTTTGACATAAGTTGGACATCCCCAAATCTTAACGTGTTTAAGACTCAGCTTCCTTTCTTTCCATATCTCATATGGAGTTTGAGGAACAGATTTGGAAGGCACCTTATTCAATAAATATGTTAAGGTTTCCAATGCATAACCCCATAGGAATATTGGAAGATTCGCATAGCTCATCATGGACCGAACCATGTCTAACAAGGTTCGATTTCTCCTTTCAGATACCCCATTCAACTGTGGAGTATATGGAGGAGTCCACTGGGAGACTATACCATTTTCTTTGAGATAAGCTAGAAACTCTCCATTCAAGTATTCACCACCTCGATCTGATCGAAGAGTTATAATACTATGTTTGATTTGTTTCTCCACTTCATACTTATATTCTTTGAACTTTTCAAAGGCTTCAGACTTGTATTTCATCAAATACACATATCTGAATCTAGATCGATCATCTATGAAAGCAATGAAGTATGAAAATCCACCCATGGCTTGCGTAGACATTGGTCCACATACATCTGTGTGTACCAATCCTAGCATATCTGCAGTCCTCTCTCCATGTCCACTACCGCTGCCACCAATAGAGCCTAACTCGAACACCAACCAGTTAACCAGGTCTTGGTACTGAATGACCCTGAACTCGGAGCTAATAAAAGGGTCGATAGACCTAGCTCTCTCAACAGCAATCTGAGTCAAAGACCTCACTTGTGCCTAAATAACAGGTGAAGGGACATGAATGCCCTGAAAAGGTCCAACTGGAACTCGATCGAGGTGCGCGGCCAATTTCGGGCTCTGCTCTCTAATGAAAGACCTGTTCACCGCCCGGTGAACATGATAGGGAATCGGGAGGAAGCACCTGTAGGAGCAGATGGAGGGACTGGAGGTCTGGGGGAAGAAGAATTAGGACCACGGCCTGGTGGAAAATCCCTAACAAGGGATACTGATCTCTGTACCCAACGGGGACAGGCACTAGGTCCAGGGATATCCCTCGGTACAAACGGGGGCACTGGTGAGGGAGGCAGAGGAGTCTCCTCAGCTACAACGTCTAAGGTCCTCTCTGAATCTGAACTGTCTGAGTCTGATCTGTTCTCCCGGGATGGAGAACTGGAGATCACTATGGGCCACTGCCAACAAGATAAATATACAGGGACTTGAACCTGTAGCTCTAATACCAACTGTGACAGCCTCAACCCCGAGATCAGGAGTTGACTTCACTAAACATAACGAACCACAATATAAACTACAAGATTTTCATTAATATGATACTAACACAACCCCAAACCAAGATCCGATCCAGGTTCAAGTATGATTCGAGTTATCTATTATTACAAACCAATTATTCAAAAAGTTTGACACGCTAAACTTATACAGCAACTCATCAGACCGCAAATGATCTGATACTAACTACCTCTAAGGAGTCGGGTCCAGAAGGGGCTGAGACATGGTCCTGCCAATGTCTGACTTGTCTTCCAGGCATCCGCGATATATATATAACAGGTTGCAAGGATGAGCATATAATCGCTCAGCAGTATCAACATATGAATATCAAGATAAAAACAGTAAGGTAACAGTTATAGGAACAAAACTATAAATCAACAAGAAATCTGTAATCTGTAAATAATTTCGAACAATAGTAAGTAAAATAAGCTGGATACCACTGACTAGCATGCTCTTAATAAAACAAACATAGTTGTGTGTTGTGTAAGTACCAGAGTCCAATTTTAGTATGATATTCACATTTGTTATTCAACTGTATCAGTCACTTATTCCCTTACGGGAATCACAAAGATAAATTAGATACGTAACAGATATGTGAAGACAGCTGATCAGGCTATCAACACCAGACGGCTCCAACTGCCATCCCATATACCTGTTCCGAAACTCATAGACTATCTAGGTCTCTGACCTGCTGGACTAATCGGTTATGTAACGCGCGAAACCGAGTTAGCCTCTTACGCAACCTCACTAGGCCACTCTGGCCCCTATGTATCCCATATATGATTGTTTTATCCAATTTTCAAAACACTTGTACCTATCCCATTTTAAAAATCATTCATTTGACAACACACGTAAAATCTGATTCACAAATCGTTTCATCCGGGATAGGTACCTTTCGAAGTTAATTTTCCTCAAAACAGGTTTAAAACATCATTATAACGAGATAAGATAACATTCTTCACAACGTATCATCAATAAAATACATTTAATTTACTGAAAAGTTGGTAAAATTGGTGATAGTGACAGACTTGAAACTTCAAAATGGATCGGAGGAAACAACACTCCATGAAAAAGGTTTTAAAAAATATATATTTCATATGTATAGGTATGGCAGTGAACTCAATCATATTTAATTACAAATTAAAAATATTTAATTTAAAATATATTTATAATTATAATTTAAAATAAGACATGTTTGTAAACCATGTTTTTCAAGATTAAGAAAAATAAAATAGTGAAGAGACGGTAATCATTTAAATCTATTATTATATATAATACAACGACAGGGGGTTTGACGGACAATTTAATTAATATGACGATTATACCGTACATAAATATATGTAGGGTTTGGCTAGTATGTGCCCACAGGTAAATGCTAAGCACTAAAATTTATAATTTTTGATGCATTTTGATTGGTGTGGTTGTTGTGAATGCATGAGAGTCCATCATTATAAAGAAATGTAAGACAATCAAAATAAGTTAAATATGTAGAATTTTGTGTTTAGCATGTGCACATGGGCACACCACAGAAAACCCGATATATGTATAATATTTATTTCACCTCATCATTAATATATAAAAATTAATAATTGTTGTATTACTAATATGTGCATACATACATTAATATATACACTACATGCATGCATACATATAATAAATAAATAAATAAATGTATATATATATATATATTAATACATGCATACACACACTTGTATACATACATACATACATACATATATACGTACATATATCATATATACATACATATATACATAATATAATACAACAACATGGGGGTTTGATAAACAATTTAATTAATATGACGATTATACCCCTGCATAAATATATGTATAGTATTTATCTCACCTCGTCTTTAATTTATTAAAAATAATTAATTATTGCATAATTAATATGTGCATACATATACATACATATATGCATGCATGCATACATACATACATATATACATACATACAATAAATATATATAAATTAATACATGCATATATACACACACACATGCATATATGCATATATACACACACATGCATATATGCATATATGCACACAAATATATATATATATATATATACATACATACATACATACATACATACATACATATATTATATTATATAATATAGCAACAGGGGGTAATGAGTAATTTAATTAATATGACGATTATACTACTACATAAATATATGTATTTATTTCACCTCGTCGTTCATTTATTAAAAAATATTAATTGTTGTATAATTAGTATGTGCATACATACATTAATACATGCATGCATGCATACACATATACAATAAATATATATAAATATATATATATATATATATATATAAAATATAAATTAATACATGTATACATGCATGCATATTTACATACATATATACACATACATACATACACACACATACATAGATAATACTCATATATTCTTATTTATCATCAATTTAACATCGCTCTCATACATACATATATACGCAAATGCATACACACATAAATACACACACACACATACATACATAAATACATACTTGTTTATTCTTATTTGTCATGAATTTTACATCGTACTCTAACATAATTAAATGGATAAATATTAAATTAAATTATATGAAATAAATAAAATAAAATAAACTATTTATACATATATGTACGATTTTACACTTCACTATTAATAATTATATGACATATAACATATACTCTCACCGTCTCATAGGTTGTTAACATCGTTAGTGGGGTTTGTTGAGCAAATTAATTCATATGACAATTATACCCCTATAGTAATATCTATATAATATTTGATTCACCTCGTCATTCATTTATTAAAAATTATCAATTGTTGTAAAATTATTATGTGTATACAACATACATATATACAATAACTATATACATATATATAAATTAATAAATGGACACACATACATACTCGTACATTATTATTTGTCCACGATCTAACCTCGTCCTCCAAGGCTTCAACATAATGAAATGACAAAATATTATATTATATGAATTTACTGAAATAAAAAAAAACTATTTATATATATATATATACGATTTATATTTCACTATTAATCATTCTATGACATATATCATATACTCCCACCGTACAACAAGTTGTTAACATCGTTGTTAGACACATAGATTAAAAAAATAAATTATGTTGAAGAAAATGACATGTTATTTTAGGAAATGTTAACAATCTGCTCGAACATCAAAAAATAGAAAGTTATTCGGACGGAGAGTATCATATGTCATTCAGTGAGTAAACTTACAGTACTGACGTCAATTGTATATACAGTATGACTCATCAATCGCATTTCTAACACGCAAATACACTAAATATTTAATAACATATTAATTATTTATATTTAGAGTGATTGATACACATCAGACACACATATTACTACTATTTACTTTACTTTATAAGCATTGACATATTACAAAAATTATTTAATTATGAAGTAGCAAAAAATGTATACTAACATAATTTATTACTTTTTTGCAAATGCACCATTGCAAACATACCTCAATCACTCGTACAAACTTGTACTCATATGTATAAACAAATAAATTATTCATCCATTATATAACAACATAAATATATTGTCAACAATTACATCGGAAACAATTTCAATTAACACAATTCATGTGTATTGCACGAGCTGTACAACTAGTTAAATAAAATAAGGCATTGTGAGCATTTACGGTCGCTGAAAACAACAAAATAATACTCCATACGTTTCAAAATAACTGTCCATTTTCAAAAAAAAAATTGTTTCAAAATTATTGTCCAGTTACACTTTTAATGCCACCGTTCAAATTATAAATACTAGTTTTATATCCGTGCGATACACAAAATGCTTTGAAAATTTTTCATATGAGTTTATTTTTATTATAATTAATATTTTTAAATTTGAAAAAGTTATGAATTGATATTTAAAAAATAACGTTGATCTTCATTATTTAATTTAGTAACCCCTCATAACATTTTATGTTTTGTTTTAATTTTAAAATCAATAATATGTTTTTTTTCACTCAATAACTTTAATATAATATTTAAAACTAATTTTTTATTTTTAGAGTAAACTTGTAAAAAAAAATTACAAAACTTGTTCAATTCAGGTAAGGTGTAAAAATTAATAATGTTTAACAATTTTAGTTTAATATTACTTAAAAATATAATTACTTCAAATATTCATGAAATGACAATTTTGTAATGTGTTTTAATTTTATATTAAATTTTAACTTATTGTGACATTTTAATATACAAATTTGTAATATGTTTTAGTTTTATTTTAGATTTTAACTTCTTACGACATTTTAATATATTAGCTTTAATTTCTTATTTTGTAATTTTTTGATTTGAATTTATTTTTGGTTTATGTAAATTTTGGTTGTATTATTGAGTCGAAATGTTATTAGATTTAAATTTATCAATTGCTAACTATTATTAAAATTATTATAATATCTTACATTCTGAAAAATAATTTTGAATACACGAGTTTTGTATAATTATAGGTGTGTTTGTTGTTGTGTAAGCTAATGTCTTTTCTTCTGATGACAATGTTAATCAAAGCGTATCAGACTCCTATGTATAGGATATAATTAGTTTATATTTTTAATATGAATTTTACAACACATATAATTATCATATCATTAGTTTCTATTTTCAAGACTAACTATTTACCACAAATAATGGTGCAATTAATGTTATAATAAATATGATAACTAATATAACTTTTTTAATAATGTTAAAGTTTCTTAATACGGTTTTTCTAATGTGTGCCAAGAGCACACAATAAACACTAACTCCCATGAGTTTAGTGTATTTTAAATCATAAATATTGATGAACCCTGCATTTATAACAACTCAACCAATAAAAATATACCAAATTAAGGCCGTTTTTAATATACCTAATTTTTTAGAAAGTGGACAGTTATAACGAAAGTGAGGGATTATATGTTTGATGCCCTCAATCTTCGCTCCCTTTGTCTGCTCGGCTGGCGCCATTACATGTGTATGTATGTGTCTGTGAAATGAATGTATATAAATATCTGGCGAGAGTTAAATGAAAAAACCCTAAACCAAGAACTAACAACTACCCCCCAGTTTCAACATCTTGACCCTTTTCTTCCTCCTCCTCCTTTCTTCTTCTTCTTCTTCTTCTTCTTCAAAGTATTAATAATTTAAAAAATATATAATAATAATTATTATTAACAATAGCTTTGATTCGTATATAATGTAGGCTGCGCTTGTTTATTTGGTCCTTGCTCATTCTCAAGCTTGCTGCGATTCCTTTCTTGCAACCCAATTCCAATGTGAGTTATAAACTTGTCCCTTTTTACACTTACAAGTGTGTTATGTTTATGTTGCTTCTAACTTTACATCTTTTTCCTATTATTTATTTATTTATTTATTTATTTATTTATTTATTTATTTATATCCTTTGATTCTTTACTTCACCCTAGCTCACTTTACTTGCCTTTACTCTCTTTTTTATATAATAAAAAAGAGAGTATTTGTTTTCTTTATTATTGTATTTTCTTTATTATTGTATTTGTTTGTTTATATAGTACCCATTTGCTTGTGGTGGAGTGGAGCAAACTAAGCTACCTTACTTTATTAAGTCAAATGAGGATCCGATAACTGTCAGAATCAGATGTTCTGCACAACAACATATAATCAACATTGCACAACATTTGCTTCATGTGAATTTGCAGCTTGCAGCTAAATGGGGAAGATGCAGATTCATTTTGTGATTCTCTTTTTATTTTTTGCATTTCCAATTATCGCAAAGGCAGAGATATACATAGTAACTGTTGAAGGGGACCCTGTAATAAGTTACAGAGGTGGCATTGATGGTTTTTCAGCCACTGCCGTGGAATCGGATGAGGAGCTTGATGTCACCAGGTATATTACCTACATATGCTCACTCAGAAGCTAATAAATCTAAATGCTATTCAACATCTACTGTCCTATGTCCTGTTTACATACTGCCATTTTAAATAGACGGTTAAAAAGAATTGGGAAAAAGTAAAATGGGAGAATTTAGAGACATTGATCTGTAATGCTGAACTGAAATAGCTGATCCAGTGCTCTGCTCATATAATCAAGTTTCCGCATCCAACACATTTACATTTAACTTCATGTATGTATTTTGAATTGGACATTTTATTGGATAAGACACACAGTCATGCTTTTATGTGGATCGCCTATTGGATTTCTTGCTCTATCACATATACAAATCACTTAAAATTAACCTATAAGATACGTCACTTAGATTAAGTCTTGATAATTACTGCATAACATTGAGATTACTCTGTTTATTGCTAATTAGTTTCAAGTTGGTGGTTGTGAAATGCAACTGCACAAGTCTATAAGAAAAACCTAATATGTTTGTCGTGTTAACATTACATTGTCTGGCCAACAAGATAATCTGCCGGCTGTCTGTTTTACTTTTACTGTTAACAAATTTATTAGATGATTAGTCCTTATGTTACAGTAGTTCGTGATTTTTGAAACAAGTTTATAAAATACTTCGTAGGAAACGTCATGTCCACATCCAGTGAGAATGTCAGGAAGATGTAGACATGTCTTTATTCATCTTTACCCTTATTTTTGAATTTTTTACTTTCAGTGACTTAGTTACTTCCTATCGGCACTACCTTGAGCAGAAACATGACATGCTTTTAAAAACACTGTTTGACCATGGGACATACAAGAAGCTCTACAGTTATCAACATCTAATCAATGGGTTTTCGGTCCATACTTCTCCTGAACAGGTGACAGCCTGGTACTTCTTAATTATTATTTCTTAGAAGAATTACTAGTTTACTACCTCATTTCCTAAATAAGAATAGGTTTTGACTTTCTGCAGTCTGCGCATACATTAAGATGTAAAAGAAAATACTTAAACATAATTGTTTTTTAATGATTCCGTTTTTTTGAAAATGCAGATTGTATTTTTGTATGTAAAAAACTTTTAAGTTAATATGAAATTATAATTAAATAATTTTTATGCACCTTAATTTTGTAAACTATCTGCAAAAAGCCAAGCATGACTCTCTCTCTCTCTCTCTCTCTCTCTCTCTATACACACACACACACACATACACACACATATATACACACACATAAGAAAGGAGTAATAAATAGTTGCAAAAAATTGCCTAACGGATCATTTTCACTCCTGCATTAGTAGGCAGAAGCTCTTAAACAAGCCCCAGGTGTGAAGTCTGTTCACCGTGATTGGAAGGTCAGGAGACTAACCACACACACTCCTCAATTCTTGGGGCTCCCAACTGGAGTATGGCCTACTGGGGGTGGCTTTGATAGGGCAGGAGAGGACATTGTGATAGGATTTGTGGATTCTGGAATCTTCCCCCGCCATCCAAGCTTTGGTAGCCACAATACCTTTGGCCCCCTTCCAAAGTACAGAGGAAAATGTGAAGTTGATCCAGATACAAAGAGGGAGTTCTGTAATGGGAAGATTATTGGAGCCCAACATTTTGCTGAAGCTGCAATAGCAGCTGGTGTATTTAATCCTGCGATTGATTTTGCTTCTCCACTAGATGGAGACGGGCATGGAAGGTTAGTGATTATACCAGTAGATAGATTAAGTAATTATAAAGAATGCCCTCTATATATAGTCAATTCTCTTGACTGCTGTAAGCCTTTGGAGAAATATATTTGGTTTTGTCCACCGACCGTCTTTTAACATGCGACTTAATGCATACAAGTCACACTGCCGCTATTGCTGCTGGAAATAATGGGATTCCTGTGAATATGCATGGCTATGAAGTTGGTAAAGCAAGTGGGATGGCTCCTCGTGCAAGGTTAGCTTTAAACACCTTTCCTTATTAGTACATGCTATCTTTCTTAATGTTTAGCATGCGAACAATTAAGAGCAACGGATGGTGTTTTTGTATCTGCAGAATTGCTGTGTACAAGGCACTATACAGACTTTTCGGGGGGTTTGTCTCAGACATAGTAGCTGCCGTTGAGCAGGTATATGCTACCCTGCCGTTGGATATATATGTGATGCTTAAGTTTGAGTCTATGCAAGTTTAACTCGTAAATAGTAAATCACTTTTTTACGCCTTATTCATTTAACAAGTTGTGAAAATTGTTTCTATGGAAGTATTCTACCCGTCTTATTTTTTTCTTCAAGCTATCATCTTAAACCAGTCAACTGCGTAAGTCAGACTCTCTGTTCTTATTTTTCCTCTATTTATCAATTTGCTTGTGGTTATAGAGATAAGAACAACTTGCTATGATATTTCATCTGACGTTTCCTTTTCTTTTTGGTTCCAACAGCCAGTCAGTCAGTCGGTCACCATTATGGTGGTGTTGATAATTTTATGTCTTATTTTCTAACCACATGTACTTCTCTATATATGCTGAGATTTTGAAATTTTAAACTGTTCTGGTGTGAAATGCCAGATCTGTCATGATTTCGCTATGTTAATAAGCTGTATTAACCGCATTTGCACGCGACAAAAGTTAATTTTCTACATATATTCAAAGGATGCTTAAATTACTTCCGGTTCTTTTCTATTAGTTCTGCTAACGGTTATATTTTGTATTAAGTGCAGGATTTGCATATGTAGCACAAATATAAGTTAACTGGTTACCAAGTTATTGTTCTTCCACACATGGACATCTGCAAGTAAAATATCGCAGAAAAAATGTACTACAAGTTGTACTTGCGGGGGTTTAAAATTTGTCATTAAGCATAGAAGAGAGGTGCGAAAGAACTTTGCTGTTTAAAAAGAAGAAATTTATGAGTCCAAGTGATTCACCGTATATTCAAAAGTACCATTCAGTTCCCATACAGAACTTGTTAGACTTGCACTTATAGTGAAGACATTGGAAAAAGAGAGGATAAATTAGACTTTTCCTTCCATTTTTGTTAATTACACGATTCTATGATAGTGAATTGCATATCATAGTCGTTGCTTATTTACCTTATGACATTAATTTATTCCAGTGATTAATAGGTAGTTTACATAATTGCTGCTAATCAGTTTATCTTTTGATAGGCTGTTCATGATGGTGTAGACATTCTTAATCTCTCTGTGGGCCCAAATGGTCCTCCAGCTACCACAAAGACCACATTTATAAACCCTTTTGATGCTGTACTTCTTTCAGCTGTGAAAGCTGGAGTTTTTGTTGCACAGGCAGCTGGCAATGGGGGCCCTTTTCCTAAAACAGTTTTGTCTTACAGTCCATGGATAGCATCTGTAGCTGCTGCAGTGGATGATCGTACATATAAGAATCATTTGACCTTAGGAAATAAGAAAATACTTCCTGGAATAGGCTTGTCGCGTAAGTTCAATGCATATATATTAAACTTATCTAATTTGGTAAAGCATATATATATACTTGATGAGATCTGCAGAACAATGTGTTTTTAGTGCATACTGACATAGTTATAGTTATGGATTAATGACCCTTTGAGCCTCAAGGTTTGCACCAATATACCCATCTGCCCATGTGTTACAAAAGCGTTCCTTTTTGCCCCTGAAATACTGAAAACGTATCTTTTAAACCTTGGACTGCCCGGTTTACACCGGCTTTTTTCCTTGGTCCTTCGGTTTTTTTCCCGGTCCAAGTTTAAAAGGTACGTTTTCAGTACTTCAAGGGCAAAAAGAAACGCTTTTGTAACACATGGGCATATGGGTATATTGGTGCAAACCTTGAGGCTCAAAAGGTCATTAAGCCTATACTTATACATGATATTCAGGTGTAGATGTTTAGTTTACATTAAGAGGAGGAAATGTTACAAACATCAAAGAAATATCATTTAAGCATTTCAATCAGAAAGAGCATCAGTGTGACCATGTGATAGGAACTAAATGTTCTTGTATAAATTCCTTTCGCGTTTCTAAATTTTGAATTCCTCTGGATTGCTGTTCACAAATTTTGGTTATCTTTAAAAAGGAGCAGTATCTAACCACCATAACTATTATTCTCTAATCGACACAACACATTACCTTGTTTTTTAAAATATTTAAGGATAGTATCTACTTTAAATAATACATTTAAGGAAGAGAACAAGTTGTCAAATAATTAACTTCCTTACCTTTATTTGTTGAAATAGTATGTGGCAAAGGCATCAAGTTGGTAGTCCTGATTAATATACATTTGAAGATAGACACACTAGCGGTATACTCCTTTACCTCAACTCATTGTGGAAATATCTAGCTTGCAAGATGCTTCTGTTTTTTGTGTTTATATTGTGACAAATTTAATCGACAAGTTCTGGGCTAACTCATTCTGATATTTGTTTAAAGAGTGCTTCACATGTGACGGTGCTGTAACATGTGTTACTTTTTTCTGCTCTGTTTAATTTTTCACTTTTCCAAATCCTTACCAGATTCTGTTATGCAAGTTTTATCTAACAAGCTACCAACTTTTTTATGCTGAACATGTCTCGTGTCTTCATGCAGCTGCTACTCATGCTGATAGAACATTCACCTTGGTTGCTGCAAATGATGTCCTCTTGGATTCTTCAGCATTCAAGTACAGCCCTTCAGATTGCCAGAAGCCGGAGGTGTTAAATAAGAACTTGGTGGAGGGAAACATTCTTCTTTGTGGTTATTCCTTCAACTTTGTTGTTGGTACTGCATCAATTAAAAAAGTCTCGGAAACCGCCAAGAGTCTTGGTGCAATTGGATTTGTTCTTGCCGTGGAAAATTCTTCACCTGGAACGAAATATGATCCAGTTCCTGTTGGTCTTCCGGGAATACTCATCGCAGATGTTAGCAAGTCAATGGTAAATACTGTGATCCTTTTTCTTTCTTGGTTCTATCATACTTAAAGCTGTATTCTGTCAAGGGTGAGACCTGGTGGGTCATTTTGTGTGTGTGTGTGTGTGTCTGTTCAGGCAGGACTGGCTGTATGAGTATTAAACCTGATATAACGAAAAATTGTTTTGCTTTTCATGCTTCATTCCTGGCATATCCAGCTATTTTAATTTTACGTTTTATATTATAATTTATAAGTTGTGAAATGCCAACAATGCAATCGAATTAATTCTAATTTTATGAGTGGTCCTTGATACATGATTATATATCTGATACTATGTAATAATTTTCTACCCCATACACAGGTTTCCCCACACTTTATTTCTTTTTTTTTTGCTTTGGAATATTTAGGAGCTTATAAACTACTATAATATCTCTACATCGAGAGATTGGACTGGACGCGTACGGAGTTTTAAAGCAGTAGGAAGCATAGGAGATGGTATGAGGCCCATACTCCACAAATCAGCACCACAAGTAGCATTGTTCTCAGGTCGTGGACCCAATATTAAAGATTATAGCTTTGAGGAAGCAGATCTTCTCAAACCAGATATTCTAGCTCCTGGTTCTTTAATTTGGGCTGCTTGGTCACCCAATGGCACAGATGAAGCGAATTATATGGGTAAGTAATTATTCTTGATTAGTTCGTCTTTTTTCAGTTTGAAATTTATCTTTGTGATGGGTCTTTATTCTTAATCTTGCTTAAGCTGGAAAGTTAAAATATCGAAGTTTTAACCTTGGGGGGGGGGAGAAATTCTTCTCTAGCTAGTTCCACCCATTAGATGTGCATTTAGAACATATTACTCTACGTCTTTATAATCTATTTCTCCATGTCTTGGTTACAAATTGAGATGTGGAATTGAAGCTATACAAAGATACCACCATAAGATAAGATTGTATATGAATATTGGAGTTAAGCAGGTAACATCATGCATGATGAAGCCAACTCAAAGAACCGTTTTCCTTGGAGCAGGTGCAGGATTTGCCATGATATCTGGGACTAGCATGGCTGCACCACATATAGCAGGAATTGCTGCTCTGGTAAAGCAGAAACACTTTCACTGGAGTCCTGCTGCCATCAAATCAGCATTGATGACGACATCAACTACACTTGACAGGGCAGGGAGGCCTCTTCAAGCCCAACAATATTCTGGATCTGAGACTGTGTCGCTTGTCCCAGCTACACCTTTTGATTATGGAAGTGGCCATGTAAATCCTAGAGCTGCTTTAGATCCTGGGCTCATATTTGATGCTGGTAATTTTTGATTTTTTTAATTTCCTCTTTTTGCATCTATATGATTAGCCTACCTGCTTATCGTTAAATGCAAATCCTAAATGGGAGTTTGACTGCTGACTAACGTGGGTAAACCAATGATTATGGATCGATTTGATCACTTCATTTATTAATTCTGATCTAAGTGTAGTTTAGATTAGTTGGTTGCGGACATGATTGCTACACATTAATACTTCCGAGCTATATGAAAAAATAGTTTTACTTTTGTTCCAGGCTTAATTTTACATGATTATTCAAGCCTACCAGGATGTCCATGCTAAACAAATGGTGTTCTATGTTTTCTTAAGCAATTAACTCTCTTTAATCTCATGTTCTAGAAGGTAGCATATCCTGTGCATTAATACTTGCAATATGCTAGTCCATTTAAAATTTGGCTCAAGGTGGAAATATAATATATATATATATATATATATTTGTCACCTTATAATATATTTTTCTTATGCCCGTGTTTTATTACAAATATTGCATTGTAAAGCCTGGAGTGTTTAAGGAAAAAACCAGTTTGAAGCCAATTTTCATCACAAGGTAGCTTCAACTTAATACGTATTTGGGTGTTTGCTTAAGTATCTTGACGAATATGGTGTAAAGTTTGTGGGGGTATTTGATGTTAATGTACCGGAGGTTGAGAGAATTTTCTAGAAGGTTCCTCTTAAGGTGTGTACGTACGTTTAGCTAGTTTCATAAGGAATGTTACATTTTCCAAAGAGGAGTCTGATCAAGTCGGTACTCCTAATTTTTAAAGCAAGTCACTCAAGGTAACTTTCCCTGTCTCCCATAATTTAGTTATGATTTTTTATAGAATAAGTTGTGTTACGCAAGGCCTTTTGTCAGCACAAGTCTTCATATCAATGTTTTACACTCTTAGATCGGTTTCACCCAAGAATATCTGTTTTAGGCTTGATGACCAGCTGATGGGCCCATCGTTTATATAGGATTATGTTGATTCATATGTAGGGTGATCAACAGTCTGTTCAGTTCAAAACCGAATTAAACGAGGGATAAATGAATACTGAGATGTTAGATTTATGAATAAACCAAAATATGATTATAAACTAAACTGGCCGAAAAATTCAGTTAGTTCGGTTTTTGAAATGAACTGAAATATTGCACTAAATCAACAGAACATGTAATTATACTAATTACGTAAAATTTAGTCTGCACTCTAAGTTGTTATAGCAAACAAGCAGGTAAAGCTTTAAAGGAAGTACCGATAATAACGTTTCAGACAACACAAATGCATATAAACACAAATTAGGATACTATAAATATAACCTAAAAACTCAATAGAATTCGTAACATAACCAAATAGACAATGATATAATTTTAATAAAGCACAAATTACCAAAAAAAAGAAAAAAGACCTCCGATAATAAACCTCTCATTTTAAAGGAGAAGCGAAGATGGAATGATTAGAAGATGATAGAAGTTGAAAAAGGATAGATAAAAAACTTGCGAAGAAAAGGAACATATGGCAGCATCATACCACTGAAGGTAGGGGTGGCAATTATTGACCTGACCTTGAAATCTACCTCAAAAATCCAATTTCGGGTTAGAGTTTTTCAGGTTCTTGTCAATTTTATGTTGACTATATAGTGACCTGAAAAAATCGGGTTGAATATATGGCCTTGTTGAACCCGACCAAATACCTGAATTTTCCACCCTTATCTGAAGGAGAGACTGGAGGAGGACTCAAGTGCGGAGACTGTTGAGTGGGTGAATAAAAGTGAGAGTAATGTCCTGATCATTGGCTGGGTCAAGTCAAAAGAATAATTAATAATAAAAAAAACGTATCAAATATTTATATTGATGGTCCATATAACCCAAGTTATTAAAACCCAATACAGTCATGAGATGATTACTGAGAGTAAGGCACCCCAGTCATGAGATGACCGGTGGCACTAGTCATGAGCAATCATGACTAACATGCATAAAATGACAACACAAGACACCCATAAGGTGAACTGTCATTTTCTGCCAAAAAAGTGTCCTCGGCACCCGATCCGCCAAAATGGCCCTGACACATGTCTACCACGAAAGCCACCGGAACACATAAGGCATCCAGG
Organism: Apium graveolens; assembly: GCF_009905375.1. Lineage (NCBI taxonomy): Eukaryota > Viridiplantae > Streptophyta > Magnoliopsida > Apiales > Apiaceae > Apium > Apium graveolens. The sequence goes on from NC_133653.1 coordinate 7,785,533, forward strand.
ATGTCCAGGCATCTAGGCCATGGATCAATATACTAGATTAGGTACCAAACCCGAAAACCTAACCATTAGCCTATAAATAACTCGAAGAAATTACCGACTTAGATTTTAAAAAACTGAACCAAAATGGTTTTTTTTTTCAGTTCAAACCTAACTGAATATATTTCAGCTCAAACCAAACTGATCTGATTCGGTCAGTTTAATTTTGCTCAACCCTATTCATATCCAGATAGTTACGAAGCGATTCCACTGGACATGGTATCATCGCCAAGGCCCATGCCTGGAAGTGACTGGGACCAATCAGCCCAATGGGCTTCATTCTATTTGGTTAGTCCCTACTCCTAAGTTAGCTAGGTTGAATATTTGTATCCATGTCTTTACTGAACCTCTCTCTTCTTACGAGTGGATGGATTTGGTGTGTCCGGCTTGGTTTGGTTAGTACGGAATCCAAGAGGGCAACAGATGTCAATATTTCGATGTCTCAAAGTGACCCAGTGTGTTAACAAGTCAAACATCATTTGAAGTTTGAACACTAGACTTCTCTTATGCCCTCAGTCGAAAGTAGATTTTACAGTTCAATCAACTTATGTAGAAATTGTGCATAAACATATGAGCCACTAGATTTTGTTTTGCATGTCTATGTCTCATAGAGAGCATATATGATGAGACATTGTTTGATATAACTGCCAGTGCATTGGTCTCAAAGGCTGACTCTGTTAAAATTTTCCAATATATTATTAAAAATATTTGAGTTATAACTTTGCAGTACTTGCATATCTTACGGCTTGATTATATATTGGGGGTTGCGGATTCTAAGGATCTGTGAAATTGTCAATGTTGGATAATTTTAATACTGTTTTGCAGGTTATCAAGATTATCTAGGCTTCTTATGCACTACACCTGGAATTGATTCTCATGAGATACAAAACTACACAAGCTCGCAATGCAATTACACGCTTGGCCATCCATCTAATCTTAATTCTCCCTCTATCACAATTTCCCATCTTGTTGGAACTCGTACTGTTACACGTACTGTAACAAATGTTGCGGAGGAAGAAACTTATGTAATAACAGCTAGAATGGAGCCAGCCGTGGCTATTGATACTAACCCTTCAGCTATGACTCTCAGACCTGGTGCGTCAAGGAAATTCTCGGTCACTCTCACAGTAAGATCGTTGACCGGCAGCTACAGCTTTGGAGAGGTGTTGTTAAAAGGAAGCAGGGGGCACAAGGTCAGGATCCCTGTAGTAGCTATGGGTTATGACCGGTAGTTTTGGGGGTGAGGATCTCACGTATTATGGATGGCTGTGATATTCTTTTCAATATGTGGCAATAAGGTATGTTATAATAAAATGTTAAATAATGGAAAAGATGATATATCAGTGTAAAAATTAGAAGGGGGGGGGACCTGTAGTTTAATCCTATTAATTAAATTTTGATAAGTGGTTTTGTTATATGGTAGTCTGCATTGTATTTTCCCCATTACAAAACTGGATTCCATTGTAGCTAGGTACTGGGTTATGTTATCTGTGAGCAGTAGTTGACTGCTGGTTTGGTTATATTGTATTTGTATGAGCAACAGCTGCTATTGTATTCTTCAAACTTGTTCGTCGTATAAATAATAACAATGATTTGTTATAGTATTTGTCTAGTATCCGTCGTCAATATGATATTAGTAAGCTTGCTTGTAGCTTTGTATGTGGCCCTTATACTGGGTAAAAGACATTTGAGTTTGCTGGGAGCCCTGAATATAATTTGTAGAAACCAAAAAGAAGTTTGAAAACAGAAGACGATACCTTTTATCTTTCCGCGGCAGCAGGAGAAGGTTATAATTTGTTTCTTGGTTGCGGAATACCAGTTGAGTTCACACCAATTAGTCCAATCTGTAATTATCAGTGTCTTTGTCTAAAGCAGAATAGCATAACCAGTTGCAAAGGGCTTTTAAAGAAAAGCTGGAAAGGAAAAGATGTGATAGAAAGAGAACTTACAAGAGAAGCTTGGAATTGGAATGGAATATATGTACTCCATAGTTTGTGGGAACTGACAATGTGAAGCCAAGGAGAAACATTGCTGCTTCTTTGCTCATAAAATAGAGAAATAAAGTAGGCAAAGATTATTATTTATCGTTTGTTAGATATTGTGTTCAAAACTTTAAAGTTAAAGCTTAGCATATTTGGGCGGCAATCCTCCCCCTCTTTTGTCCTTTGGTTCCGATCTGTCTTGAGAATCATTTAGGCTGACTATACTCCTGCTTCTTAAGGGAACTTTAGTAGTTGAAAATTTGTCATTCAATCAACCGTATCTAATATATACCGTGTACGGAGGGTATACGTACAAGTCTTACCCTCATTTTAAAGAATGAAGAGGTTGTTTTATCAAAATATCTTGGCTTATGCACATATATGTGTATTCTAGGTATAAAATGATATATAATGATATAAGTAAAAGTAAGCAAGATAATACCTTATTTCTTAAAATACGTAGGTAGCTATCTCTTATAGATTTGGCGTAGTTGCGGAGTCTTGAAGGTTTGTCCACCAGATCCTCTCCCCATTTTAGGGGGGGTAATTATATGAAAGATTGGAATTATTACAACAGATTAGGCTACCAATACATTTAACTTTATATAACAAAATAACTAAGTAAACTTACAAAATACGCGTATAAAATATGATGTATCTTTGATATTTTGACGCATATCAAATATTGATATTTTTTCTATTTACGAAAAAAAAGGGAAAACGAAGAGAAATATGCAGTTGGCCGCATTACACAAAATTATACATCTCTCTCTCTCCCTCGACTTGCACCTCTCTGTCTCTTTCACTCCACTCTTAAGTCTCGAAAATAGCACCAACATCATTTCTCTCTTCTTCACCGTGCTGCACTCCCACCAATCTCATCTAATGGTACATCTCTCTCTCTCTCTCTCTCTCTCTCTCTCTCTCTCTCTCTCTCTCAATTTATTAGTCAATGAAATCCCATAGACTGTGTTCATGTTATTAAGTTTTCTGGCTCACCAACACTTTCCAATACAAGTTTTATGGTTATATATTTTATATGATGATTGCCCATATACATGTATGCTATGTTGTGCTATTAACATATGATCACCGATATGCACGTGGGTGTCCATATGTATTGAATCATATTTTTATTTCTTGGGAACTTTCCATGAGTGACGAGTCTCTAACTGCACGCAAGGAATGGAAGAAAGTCAAAAGGTGAATATTATGGAACATTTGCAATTAATCTGGGAAAATGCTTTTGTACATGATGACATGTAGCGGATTTTAATTGGAATAAGGCCCCTGTATTCACATAAATAGACCCAATTTTAAAACATGGCACATCAATTATCACGTCATCATTTTGTACAAATTTTTTATACACAATTCTGTACATCTAGCACTAGTCATTAATCTCATTAATATCTGGTGCAGGAGTAAATTTTAGTTTTAGTTAAAATGCAGTCAAATTTATGGTTTTAATAAGATATCAAACACAATCGAGTTTAATTACTCCCTCCTGCCCATTGTTGTGATGTTTGATTTTTCAGGAAGTAAAATTGTCCAAATTTTGTCTCGACTCTATCTATATGTAATTTTGAAAAACTAAAACTATTTTTTGAAACAGATTAGATGTAATTTGAAATAATATAGTTAATTTTTTTTAAAAGAATTTCAATATAATGTAAATATATGAAAATTCCAGTCAAAACTGGAAGTAATTAGCCACGGAGTGAGTATATTTGGAGAAATTTGTGCACAACCGTACATGAGATTATAGTATTTGTTTTCTATCATTTATGGGTTAGCGGCAATTAAAGTAACAGGGTGCCTTACTTGGAGTAGTATTTAGTGACAAATGGGCAGTGAGTATGTATGGTAAGTGTTGTATTGACGTGCTCAGTTTTTATCCAACCTTCATCTGATATTGATACCCCCTTCCTCTGATATCATCGATGCAACAACCAACCAGCAGGCTTAATTAGCTACTTACTGTCGTTGCATGCATTTAAACAACATATACATAAAGTCAAGTTCCATCATATCATGCGATTTAATATTATGTTACTTAAACATAAAACATGACAGATATCTGTATTCATTAATTATGCATCTTCTGGTTCTGGATCATATCATTCAATTCATCCTACATTGCCACTAGCTACTACAGTACACACCAGAGTCTTATCAGCACCGTCCAGTCCTCTTAAATCCCCTGTCAAAATGCTAACTAGTAACCACTCCTATTGGAGTTAAAATTGATCTCATTTGCCCAACATTCTTTCCCTTTATATATTATTTCACTGTTATAAATATTTTTGGGTAATTTTTGGTTGGTAATACAATAAAACAGAAATTCAACTGCAGATACAAAGCTAGTTAAGTTAATTTCCAGCATTACATACTATATATACTTTGCAGGAAACGGAAGAGCCCAAGGAAGCTGTACTATCAGTGCCTTTATCGCTAGATGATGAAGATGTTTCAAATATTAAGGATTACAGAGCTCCAAATCTTGTTAAGCGCATTCTCAGTCTCTTCACCAATATCCGTCCGGGTTCTGATCTCACCCGTTTACAGGCCAGTCCCTAGCCTGCATACTACATACATGCATAGAATCATATTCAGTTAACTTTAATTTGTGATGAATGTTTAATTAAATCCAGCTTCCGCCACTCTTCAATATTCCAAAGTCACAGCTGCAGTGTTATGGAGAATTAGTGTACAGCAACAACAATGATTTGTTGAGAAAGTGTGCCACTGGCGTTGGCGAAATTAATAGTGCATCAGAAAGGTTTCTTTGTGTTGTAGCGTGGAGCATCTCTGCTGTCCGCCCTCTCGCTTTTGGTGTCACTCCCTTTAATCCCATCCTTGGTGAGACTCATCATGTCTCCAACGCCAATCTCAATGTCCTCTTAGAACAGGTCTGCTTTTTTTTTATCCTTCTTTCTAGTTACTGCATTGTGTGTCTACTTGCATGTTGATAGCTTATTGTCATTCTCGTAAATATATATTTAGGCTTGTTATATGTTTTAGCTGGTTGGTTTTATGTAATGCCACACAGTTAATGGAGATGATACTTGTTTGATTATTGGTTTGTAGGTTTCTCATCATCCGCCTGTGTCAGCTCTTCATGCAACGGACCAAACACAAAATATTGAAACTATATGGTGTCACTATGTCATTCCTACATTTCATGGTATGAATTTCATTTGGTGCTCCACTATAATTGTGATAATTACAGTATTAATATTATAAGCTACCGTTTATAGATCAAAATACAGATTTGATTATAATACAAAATGCCATTTATTAAGGTACTTACGTAGAAGGTAAGGTCCATGGAAGCAAAGTGCTAAAGCTCCTAAACAACAGCGAAACTTATGTAATGAACTCTCCCAATCTTGTGATGAGATTATTTCCTGTGCCGGGGGTTGAGTTCCTCGGCAATGTTACAATTCGGTGTCAAGAAACTGGTCTTGAAGCAGAGCTAAAGTACAAAGGCAGTGCATTTTTTGGTCGTCGATCAAGTACTCATAGGGCTATTGAAGGAAAAATCTATAGGTCATCATCAATGAAGACTCTATACGAAATTGCAGGCCACTGGGATAAGTAATTGTCATCAACTCCTTTTACATATTTGTATTTCTGTTTTAGCATCTGTAATGCTATTTCTATATATATAGGCATCTTCAAGATACAATATTGACTTGACCTTAAACTGAGAAAGCTTAAAGTAATCGAACAAATTTGAGTTACATTAATATATCAAGTCCATTTCTGAACTAAATATTATATATGCAGGACGGTCACAGCTAAAGATCCTATCAGTGGTAAGCTAAGAATTATATACAACGCAAAGGAAGCCATTGTTGGATTAAAGACACCTATAGTCAAGAATCCTAAGGTAAATTAATCATCTAATTCTCTCATTCTCTGATGCAGCATCGTTGAGTAAACCAGGGTTGCCAAAATTGTCAACTCAACAATAATATTAATATATTATTATCTCTTTCTTCAATTGTACTTTTGGCACGCTTCTTATCAAAATTCACTTCAACTTGCCAAACAAGGATAATTAAAAAATAGATATGAAGGAACATGTATTTAGTAGTTTAGTAGGATATATTGCATTGTTTCCGTTTATGGAGGGTGCCAAGAGGTGCCAAAAGTTGGCTGCTTTGATTGACACCCCTTAGCCCCCTTAGCCTCCAATGGATAGCCAATAAGAGTGTTATGTCATGTCATGTCACATGACATTTTTGTACTCCCTCCATCCCTAAAAACGTTTCCTCATTGTGTTGGACACGTTTGTCAATACACACTTTTGATTGTTAATATCTTTAATACCGTATTAGTATTAAATATAAAAAAATTATTATATTAAAGTACTCATAAATACGAATTCAACAAAATCACTCATGACTATGTTTGATCTTATAGATTAGACATAGATTAGTAGTTAATCGCTTACCACGAACAGTAGCGAAAGTCAAAATGGGAAAAACAATATGAGAAGGAAGATTTTTGGCACCCCTCTTATATGATAAAGGGCTAAAAACAATGTATCCGGCACAATTTAAATTGCACATCTAGACAAAAAAAAATTAATATATGTAAACAAGTTGTACATGCAGTAGATATGACTTTGATAAATTTCATGTGACCTAGATATTTCATGATAATAAAATGTGGTCCTATAAACTGATCAATCCACTAGCGATTCATGCATGTAGTGTAGTTGCATAGGAAAGAATGTAAGGTGAAAAAAGTATGTTGCAACATAAAATGCGATAGCGGTATGGTTGAACATAGAAACGGAGTTCAACTTATACCATACCGCAGTGCTCCAACATACGTCTGGTGTGAACCCCACTCAAACCACATGATATGTATATATTTTGTATAGGGACTGTGGGAAAGCGAATCAGCAGTGGTATGGGGTGAGGTAAACAAGGGAATAATGAGCAAGAACTGGGACAAGGCAAGAGAAGCAAAAAGTTTAGTAGAGGAAAATGAAAGAAAGCTTGTGAAACACAGAGACTCCTGTTGGGTGCCAAAGCATTTCACACTTTCCTACTCCAAGGAAGCTGGCTGGGACTGTTCGCCAATCCAGAGATGGGTCCCTCCCGCTCCAATTGTTGTACCTTCTTAATTTATTGTTGTACCTACCTACCTAAACTACACATTTGGTAATGGATATAGGTTCAATGTGTCAGTTTGTGCTATTACTACTCATTGTAGCTGCTACTTGAGCCAACAAGAAGAAGAAGAAGAAGAAAGCTAATGTCAGATCTTTAGTATCTACACATATTCAATGCATAGCAAACTTGAAGATGGTAGTAATCGACAACATACTCGTATTTACTACTATAGTGAGTGTCAATTATTAGACGATTAGGAGTTATCCATGATTTGCATATTATTGTATTCATATATTATTTTTGCGAACAAGATATATTTTAATACGTAATAATGGAAATGGCTTATCGAATCGAGTTCAAATCGAACACTCATAAAACTCGGATTGAATCAATAAATTTACGAACACGTCTTTTTGTTCGAACAAGAGCCCGATTTCTTACCAAGTCAGAATTTAACAATCAACTCAATTAGTTTACAAACATGGAACAATAACATCTCCTTTTTCTTAAAGAGAGTGAGCCTATCATAAATACAATTTGTTGGTCGATTTTTTCAAACACTCAACAGGATATCCTGTTTCACTGAAGTAGTCTTGACACTGTAACTTCAAATTATAGATCTATATAGAGTTGAAAATAATTGCTGGTGCGCCAAAAATTTTGTACCAGTAACTGAAGTATATATAGATCTCCCAAAATGGGTAGGGAAAGTCAGAAAAATACTGAAGACCAGCAGTATCCCATGCCTGCTGACAAAAAACACGACACCACATATACCTTCTCTTGCTTTAATCATTTCAAACAATTTACAACAATGTAAGCTAAACGAGTAATAGAGATGAATAGGCCAAAAACAATCCCTGGTCCTGATTAAAGAATCAGGGTTATGATTTACGAATATCATCCTAATGAATATGTTGTGTAGTTGGAGAAAACAAGCATCATTTTGTCTAGAGTTTCTGGTAAGAACTTTCTTGCAAACAAGTAACACGGCCGTCTCTCTCCGTTCCACAGGCAAGGCCGGATCTGAATTTCTTTCTGCAAAATCAGGAGGTTAATATTTTCATATTAGTTGATAAAATTGGGTTGAGCCATTGTGTAGAAGCATACCGATTTATCACTGGTCACGTGAACATTTTCCGTAAGTGACTGCACGAATCAACTAAAGTGTCAATCACAATTTCTTTTTTAAAAACACTTCTTCCACAGAATCCACAGTGCATGTGCATTTGGTTGTGTTCAGTGATGCAAAAACAAGACCCTTACAGTAATATTTTTTACGATTTCCATGCTGACATCTTCAGCTTTGTATGACTTTGGATGCCACTTTCCTTCAGACCAATCGACATGTGTGACTGACCAATTCGCTATGCCAACAGGATCAAGCATCTTAAAAAGAAAAGATAGATAACTCAGCCAACGAAAGATGGTGTACAGTGAATTGCAGAAGCTTCTAATGGGAAATCATAATTTATACTCACATGGAAAAATGTGGGCAGATAGTGTTCATCAGGATAGCAATTCTTGTTCCCTTCCATACCTGGCTGTAAAACAGAAAACATAACATCAGGCAACTCTGGCAGCAATTCAAGTCCAAAACATATGAAGATGTAACAATGAAGACTTATGAAGATGTAAGCACTGTTAACAAACTATAAACGGGGTCTTGATGAATATTTATTTTTGCGGTTAGATGCCTTGGAACAGATTATTATAAACCTACTTAAAGAAAGCTAAATTGACTTTATTGGTCAGTGTTTCACATCTATCATTTGGTATAAGCTGGGTTACTGAATGGACTACTGACAGCTATATGCTATATGACTTTCATTAATAGAATTCTTCTTATATTATTTTCATATCCTGACTTAGGAAAGTGTTATATTATTTAATTTCATTTTTGTAGGATATTTTTTCTGATGGAAATATGAAAGTAATGTGAAGGGCTGGTTTATAAAAATGAATCAGGAATACTGAATAGTTCTATTACCTGAATTATAAAGTATCTGAACAATTAAAATTAAAGTATAAAAATGACCAGGACCCGAACTAATTGCCACCCTTTGTATTTTGTACCATCGGACAATAGCTAACAATTAAAGATGTCACAGTTTTAATTTTTTAACACATGTATTTTGTCAGCTCATGAACAAGTATCCTGGGTCCGACCAAATAGGTGTCAGATCTTGGTTTGTCAGGTAGCTTATAATGTTGCCTTCACCTTAAAAGTGGTACTAAATCGAATGTAAATCTATTAAATTCATCTGTTCAACACTATTTCAAGGGAATTGCTAACTAATAAAGTAGTTCATCTTGTAAAGACTGGATCCAAAGGATAATTATGAAAAGCACAGATATAATATTTCCAACTGAAAAACAAAAAAGAACATGTATGAAGAATGCTTTTTTCCTTTTCTCTGAGTTTAATACATACACACATTCTTTCCCAGACGAAAAATAAAAAAGAGTGTCTGAAGAAAGTTTTTCACTTGCCCTCCGAGTTCAATTGTTATTGAGAACACACGACCAAAATGAACTTTGAGAAGGGAAAGGACAAGATTTGAGGCAAATAAATTAGCCTACAACTACCTTCACTGTACTTAAAGAATCATGCTAAAATTCAATATAAATTAACATCTAAACACCCAAAAAAGGTAAATACTAGGAAGAAAAATATAATGCAGTAGATTATGAGCCTAAACATTAAATCCCATAGAACCCTTCTCCTTACCGGGGCTTGGGACCAACAGCATAACTGAGATTGGCAGAGTTTTTCTAAACCGTTATCAGTAGAACCTAATGACAAACGCATTGTACAAGTTTTGATCTAAATTTCCTATTATTAACAAGAATTTATTACATTCTAAATTCCTAGTAACAGACGTAAGAGTTAAGACACTTGTCAGCAGAGTCCAAATAGTCATGCATAGTAATCTTATGACTCCCATTCTCCCAAGTCTATTTATGTGGCATTTTAGAGGACTGTTTTACCATTCACAAAGGGCCAGCGGCGCATGTTGGCATGTTGCTGATCGCTTTCCCTCCTTTTCAACATAAACTTTCGATATATATATGTACATACACACACACACATATATATATGTATATATATTACAAGTATGTAAAAAAACATTAGTGATAACTCATAAAAAGGTATACTGTTATGATAAATTTAATAAAGTTTTGATAGTTGTCATTCCTTCACAACTTTCAGGGAGGACAGAGCTAAAAGTATCGAAATCTTACGTTCCCTTCCTAATTCCAGATCCAGGACAAGGTATAACAGCTTTTAACAAAACTATCTATATTGCACAAGAAATTACAGAAAATTCAACTACCTAGGAAGAAAAGATGAAGATTTTGGGATATCAACGTGATGTTAATACATTATTGTACTTAAAAGGACAAACATATTGAGTAGATGCAATGATACTCGCAACTCCCCCCCCCCCTCAACAAACAAGTACCTAATATGTAGATGCATACACAGCTGATTACAAAATGATACACAGATAACTTAACAGATATAGAACTTCTATTCAATAAGAAGAAAACACAGAGATGCTGAGAATGAGAAGCACCTTACAAAAATCTCTGAACAACGTATAATATAGACTATCAGCAGTAATGATCAGAGCATGCTGGCGCTTCATTGTGAACCACTGTAGAATATAGTGGGAAAAAATATATAATTACTCAGAAGAGGTCAATTCAAGTAAAATGAGCACCTGCTATGCATTGACATAGAATCCACCCTATCACTGAACTTCCATTTTCAGATAATAACATAAGTAACAGGAGCAACACATCATTTTTCAAGTCAGCAAGTATTGCCTACATGAATGTCGATTCAAACAACGAAAAACTGAAAAACTTAAGCCTAATGATGAAAGCTTGGGTATAAGAAATCTCATTCCATTGCTATTGCAAAATGACAAATACACACTAACATTTGAACATTGATACAAATGGTCAGGACAGTGAAGGAATCGTATTATATACCTGGGCACCTTTGTGAAAGTCTTTCTTTTCAACTTCAGGTAACATACGATCTGAATACCTGCCACTCCCATGTGGACCAGGATCCCTAAACCTGGAAATAAAATGAAGGTGTGTTGCATGCATTATGATGCCAGAACAATAACTGATTTAAGTTACTGTTGCCTTCTGGTGGTACTATTAAAGATCAAACTACATAAAGTAATTCAAAGCAAACCAGTTGGCTATAATATCAGACAGAATAGACTGTGTGAATAGACTCATTTAAATAAGTCATAAAAAGAAAACAGATCCAAGATGACTTATCTTACTTGTCAATGTAGCTGACATTTGTGTACATCAAATAGTTGTATATATAGTCGAAATCATGCAATGGCACGCAGCTGCAAAATAAAAATATCCAACAGACTTAATAATTCTACCACGAATTGTCAAACTTCAGCAATTATATGAAAACATAAAAGTAAACTATCCCGACCTGTCAGAAAGTAATATAAAATGCTGATTATCTGGGTCTATAAGTGCATTCGCTAAAAGTCGTCGTTCTGCATCAATCATTGATATTCCACCCCAAACTACCTGCACATATTAGCATAAAATTAAATATATTTCTTAGAAATTATTTTAAAAAGCTTATTAACACCTTATGCCAACAGGACAAAACAATTAGCCGAAAGGACTATACCAAGATTGACAAGAAGCTTATGTATGATGTACATTGAACAAAAACAATCTTTCTCAGTATTCTAATGAACCCTATACCAATTAGTCGAGTAGGTAAATTAGTTTCATAACTTATTCTTAATTTTCTGTGTATAGAGTTTAAGACCCCGTTGAATACGAGATCAAAGAATTTTTATGAATATGTCAAGGAACCAGTCGTTCTAAAACCAAGCTGTTAGACGTGTTAACGAAGACCCTTTCCAGGATCTTATATTATTATTCTAACACTCCTTCTCACTCAAAAGCCCATTTATGGGTCGAAGAGTGGATCATGAGCACCCATTTTGGGGTATTAATTTGTCTTTCATGTCCAGGGCGGATACAACAGGGTCTAGTGGGGGCCAAGACCCCACTTGAATTTTAAGAAAAAAAGTTTACCTATTTATCTATGTCGTCTAAATGTATACAACAGCTAACTGTACGCATACTTGGTGCTACATGGGGCAATAACTAACAAGTGAGCCCAATATGTGTGAAGTAATATATCACAAGCTCATTAAGTCGGGCTAACATACATCATACTCTATAGTAATAAACATAAATTGTTTTTTTAAAGGATTGTATGAAGTAAAAGTGTTTATTAGAGGCCTTTAAAACTTATTTGATCATATATTTTATAATATGTTTGAAAAAATATATATATATATATATAACTAAAAACAAAATTTGATAAATAAAAAGTTCCAGTTACTCAAATTTGTTTAAAGTTGTTGAAAATGTTGAACTCGTTTAACACTTATTAAACAAAAATTTGACCCCCTCGACGGGACCCCTGATCCGCCACTGTTCGTGTCCACGATAAATTGTGAGAATATTGGAGTGGCAAAAGGTCGAACCTGAGTGCCGACCTCAGCTCTAATACCATGTCAAACCATGTCAAGGAACTAGAAGGCCATTTCCAAGATCATATATTATTATTCCGACAAAATAACTAAAAATTTTAGACATGTTAGTGTATTTTTATATCAAACTTTAAGTAAAATTGTAATTTTTACAACTCATACATTCTCGAGTTACAAGAAATTTCATAAAAAAACATAACGAATAAACGTATTACATAAATCTACCACATATTATCGGCCATAAGTTGTAATTTAATAAAAAAGTTCTTTTTATAATGCTAGGTTGTAATTAGAAGGCTTATGATTGTATCCAATCTTGGAATGCTAACATCTTTTAAACTAAACATAACCAACATTAAAATTAATAAATTTAGGTGCATTATTAATAAAATTATGATTTTTTTATTTTAATTAATCCACGTTCATATGCTTCAATGAATAATATTTTAAAAATTAAAACACCCCGCATGGCGGTCATATATACTAATACTCATTACCCCCCACCCAAAAAAAAAAAATTGGCCCGTAGGTATGCATCGTGAGTCGGGGTGTGCACCATGAATCAGTGGCATGTTATTTGAGGCTCTAGGCAATGATTTTAATTTTTTAATACGAAAAATGGTTGAATGTCTTTGTACAGGTTTGCGCTGGTCTTTGGACACATTTCAGCAAAAACTGTACATTAATAGGAGGATAAGATGTGAAAACATAAAAACAAAAACATAATTTTACGTTTCAAATGTTATATGTAGTAGAATGATGCAAATCAAGGATGACACACGCAACCCAGAAAACAGCATGCCTCTACAAGTAAAGATGATGAAGAGCCAAGAAGTGGATAACATGTCGACAAGTAAAGATGATGAAGAGCCAAGAAGTGGATAACATGCATGGTAACAAGTCGTTGGTTCATAAGACAGACAAGCTTTTAGGTTAAACTGTGAGAGTTTAGCACTCTGGAAAGACTAAAATTTACTAATTTGCTGGAAAACAATAAGCTGCCGTATAGAAAACGAAAAATGTTCTGTATCTTGGTTTTTAAATAAACTAACAAAATATAGGAGTACGGAGGGAAAACATAACATTTAGTCAGAATTATTATATATAAGTGATGGGGGGTCATAAATAACAGTCATCATATCTCAATTACCAAGCATCTTCAAACTTTGAAAAAGATGATTACTAATAAACAGTCAAGAGATCCCGTGGACACATGAGTATGAAAAAAATACTAATAAATATACAAATATATAGATTTAAAAGTAGTTCATAGGGATTACAAACCTTTTCACTGCGAATCTCTCGATCAACAAAGAAACGACTAATATGTACTGGTTTTTCCTTTGATGCATGAACATAGACAGAGAATCTATCTTCATGCCCCTGCCATATTTTAGGAGCACATTAATTGTCAGGATCAGCAAGAATACTAGTTGTTAGATTAGAGCCAGGATTACCTAACAAGTCAAAGTACCAGACAATGAGAATTAGTAATAAACAGTTGGCCAGATATCGTTCACCAAGCTTTAGTTATATCACTACCCAAAGACCAGAGTTATCTGTAACTTCACTACGCAGATAAATATAAAATGGAAGTCTTCATCCTCAGTTGTCTCTAAATAAGCGTGTGTGTGTGTGTGAATATTTATATACTTGCTTCATCTCTCTCTCTAGGATTCCTACTTTTAATTCCACATTTTTTCTCTGCAACTTCTGTATGTTTTCTCTTTTAGTCTTTAATTCAAACTAGTTAGGAAGCTCAATTTGTTTGGTTAGAGGAAATGGAATAAAATTTTGTATTATTTTGTGGTCAAACCTTAATTTTCATTTTCACCCTTCCTATTCCTAACAATTTAAACTAGAGCTCGTACCCGCCAATTAATGAATGAATGTTTCATCCTCTTTCCTAATTATCATCTTCGCAAACCTCATCATAGAAATTTTGCAAGCACGCTTATTTTTTCTACTCTTTCCCCTAACATCCTTTCTTATCCATTTAATTTTGTTCTGAAATAAAAATATTGAGGTAGATGTAAAATGATCAACTCAAGCTAGTTAAGACTTTCACAATTTACATATGCATTCCAGGCAAGTATTACTAAACTCGTGCCCTACAGAATAATAGAAAAAAAGAAAAATGTTGGATGCAAGGCCAGTATTAGTGTCTTGAAAGTTTAAATTTTTTACTCCCTCCAACTCAAACTACTGGTTATGTTTTGACTGGTATGTGGTCAAATTAACCAAACTTTAACCTCAAATTATACATATTACATTTTAAAGAAAAATTTAAAATTAAAATTGTTAAAATGTATTTTTCAGATTTTTTTTAATTATAATATTACAGTTTCGATTTTTAGTCAAAATTTAGTCAATTTAACCATAGAATAGTCAAAACATGACTATTCTTTTGAGATGGAAGGAGTAGTATTTGTAGGAACTTGTAGGAAAACACCAAAAGCAGTGTTAAAACTTATAATATGACATGCATATAATTCAAAAGCGAAAGCATGCTGACCCAAATCCCTTCGAGTAATATTTTAAGTGCATGTACAAGTAGATCATACTTTATGTGCATGAGAGTCTTTTGTTAAACTTTAAGAAGTTGAACTGCTAGGCTAGGCTAATTACGTAAGGTATATTATTGCACGTATATGAAAATTTATCTACTCTCTTAATACTATTTTCTATTACTTTAGATTCTCACTTCCTCTCTTAGTCGCTTAACATCTATTTCAAATGGATATTAAGAACATGATTGGATATTAGATGAATTCCTATTCGGCAACTTCACATCTTCATTTCTATAACCTTCTTTGAATTATCGCCCCTTCTTTCTTCTAGTTCTTCTAGTTTTTTACACGGAAGACTTTCCAACTTTCATTTTGTACTCTCTTTCAACATCACGTCTTTCTTTAATGGATTGACTTGGCTAAAAGAATCACCATATTTGGACCATGAGTTCTTAAGCAATAAAGCAGATGTATGAATGAGAAATGATAACATCCAAAACTCATTTATTGTAAACAAATTACCTGGAAGAACTTGTCCCACAACTTCTCAAAAGGCAATGAACCGGGAACTAAAAACATAAAAGCAATTTTAGGGGTTTTTGATAGAGCTGGCGGTGTATTGAGAATATCTTTAATCACAACACGAGAAGCAAACTCTTCATCTGTAAGTTCTCTCGCAGGAGCAGGTGGTAGCCAGTCTGTAAAGACCTTGCAACGGCTAGATGAGAATACATAACAGGCAGCAGTATTCCTGGGTGGGTAGACATAAGCACAAACTAAGAACACGCTGACTAGTAAAATAAAGAAAATAATCCAAGTTGGCTTCTTCAAATGAGCACGGTGGCGAGGCACGGACATCATTTGTAGGTCTTTCATGCCTCCTAGACGCCACGGCTGAGCTGTCTTCATCTAAAATATAAGCATAACCGTGTCAAAACAATTAACCCGTTCTCCAAGGCCAGTACTCAATCAGACCCCGATGCAAGAATTAAGCACTATATTTGCTTAGCAGCAGCTTCGAGGATTGGTTTAGAAGTTTGAATCTAGACACGGAGAGGAACTTGTAGTCAGACAACAGCAGCAAGGCAGTGCACTAAATATATAATTCCGAAACATACTGGGTGTGAGAATATTAAATAACACATTCGAAGCTTAACTACATATTAACAGATTGGGCACATTCTACGGCAAATCAAGTGCTGGTCCATTTACCCAACAAGTTAAGTATCACAACATTAATAGAAGGTTAATGAACAAATCTCGAATGAACACAATGGAGTGAGGTACAATAGACAATAAACGTAATTCAAGAAAGGTCAAACCCTATCCATCTAACTCGAGAAATTAGGAAACATTATCAAAGTACACGAACATGAAATTGGTGCTCAGTTCCAAATCATAATTTGGAGCGAGAAAGTAGAAGTAATTGAAACTAAACTAATTTATTAAGGACAACAAACAAATTTGAAATTGAATATAAAAAAATGGACTGATAAACAACTGAAGTTTACATAAACGTGACATAACTTACAGTATATAAAGAGGTAAGGATGTCTCGCGGAAGCTAAAAGTATTAAGTTAGTTGGGATTGTCTGAGATGAGACTCGTAAGTCGCAACCAACCAATGTACATACGAGGTCGGAGACTGAGACGGAGACACGGATGCGTTTATGTTTGTATGTCTTTTTACCCCCTTCTATATATACATGCGGTCTTAGGCCTGCAGACTTCAAATTCGGCCCTGGTCCAATCAATTTTTTTATGTACACGGCCCAACTAATGGATCCGTAGTTTTGGACAAGCCCCGTTCCTGTCCAACTTGATCCGTTTGAAGGCCCGGCTAAAGCAATTATTTCAATTATTTATTTCAAAAGTTAAGCAAAAGTTAAAACATTAAAAAAATCATGCATTGTAAAATATGGTCTTGGAGAAAAATTCGATGAGAACGTTTATATTGGTAAAAAAATAATTTGTTTTCGCAAGGTTTTTGCTTTTTTTCATTTCGCCGCGTATGGGTAATTCAAATTCAATAACCAACGTGACAAACAACGATCCGAACTTCAACTCTTATAAAAAATTTGAACAATTCTGACAACTAATTTAGGTATTACCAAAAACTCAATTAAATTTAAAATAAATCAATCCTTATTATCATATCAACATAATCCGCCAACTTAAACTTACAAACAATCAACAATACAATCAGATAAATCGAATAAAATCAACGAATACTCATTTTGAGCACAAAATCACAATCGAACACTAACAACAATCACATGTATAGACTCGTAATCAAATGATTTATCATTACCCATAAAAAATGAAAACTACGTGAAATTTAAAACTTAATTTGAACGAAATTTGAAAATTATCAATCGTAAATCGAAGGTTAAAAATAGGTAGGGATTGATTTGGACTTCAATTTTTTGGAGCTCATCTAACACTCTTAATCGCGCTTTTGCTTTTTGAACAATTCAAAAACTATAAAACACCATTTTCAGAGAATTTTTCAAATTTTAAACAAATTTTCTGTGTTTTTTGTTAAATGTTAATAATTACGAAAATTATTATATTTGCAAGATACAGGATAAATACGAGTTTTAATTATTATTATTTGACTAACTTTTAAAAAAAATATAAAATAAATGCAATCAACTAACGTTGATTGAACGTTTTGATGGACGAAATGAAAGTTTTAGTGAATCATATTCGGTATTACCACGTATAAGTCAAAGGTACGTGGTGATATCATTCATAAAAGTTAAAAATAGCGGGTACCACTAATACTTTTCCTTTTTACCTTTTTTTGAAGGAAAATTAAATTAATAATGAAAAATCGAACGAGATAAAAAAATACAATTAAGTCGAATAAATACAAAACAAATCATATCACTTGTTAATCCAGTATTCTTGAATATGCAATTAAATAATTTGTTGAAGTTGATATATTTATAAATATTTTCGTGCTTCGATACAACTACTTTGATCTATCGACCATAGATGTAATCCCAAAAAAAACTTTTATCACTTAATTAAAACTTTGAAAATCTCGTAAATCGAACATCATGAACGTTTAATCACACTAAAACATACAAAAAACACCTTATATTCTCAAGAAGAGGCTAAAAACCCCAAATAAATCGGGATGACTTATAACGACTCGTACATTTTTGTAATATTTAAAGGTGTGGTTACTAAATAATTAAATAAATAAATTATGTATATGGGTTCTATCAGTTGGATATTATTTTTGTTAATGTTTTATTAATTATGTGTGATTATTGGTGTTCGTGGAGCGTTTGTGTAACTAGCGGTGACGTTATGTTATTTGTTTCATGGTTAGAGGTGATTTTATTCAAAATATATTTTCATAAATATTTGGATTGACTCTAAAATTGTTCTTATCACTTTATAATTTTATTTATTATTTTTAGGACTTTATGAAATTTAGAAATCAATATTTTATTGATTATTAATCTTTAAATGATTTTCTGATTTCATTATATTGTAAATTCAGTATTAAATTCAGAAGTGTTTCAAAAATTATGAAATTTGCACTTTATAAAGTTTGGAATAATCCGGGAATTTTAAAATTATTTTGGAGATTTTTAGGATTTATTTGACCAGCGCGTTATTTCGTTTATTTGTAAAATAAGGATCAAGTGCATGTTTTAAAAATCTATAAAAAAAATTAGTTAATTATTAATTATTGTGCTAATTTTAAGATTATTTCGGTAAAATGTTAGAATTATTTTACTCGTAATTTGCCCGTTTAAATATACGTGTTTCTTGTTTTGCGGGTATTTCAGAGTTCGTGTTGCGGATAAAAAAAAACAATACACAAATAAAATCTCCCCTGTAACCGACCCCCCCCCCTCTCATCTCTCATCCCTATCGCAGCCTTCGCTCTCTAATCTCTCTGGTTATCTTCCTCACAATCTCTCTATCTCCCTCGACATCTATTTATCTCTCTCATGTGCTCTATTACTCTTCCTCCCCGTTGTTCCCATGTTCTTCCCCTCGCCTTCGCCGTGTTTCTGTGTTTTCTGACGACTATCGCCGCCGCCTTTTTGCCGTTGTGTGTGTTGGGTATGTGTGCGCGTTATGTATGTATGTATTTGTGTTGTGTGTGTCTTTCAATCGGCGTGTTACTGTGTCGCCTGTTCTCTTCCTTTCCGGTCGCCGCCGGTTTCCACTCCGGCGAGGTGCCCGGGCTCGGGTGTTATATACGTTTGTGTGTATACTGTGGTTGTATCAGTTGAGTTGGGTTGTGATTCTGGATTTCTGTTGTTCAAATTTTGGTTGAATTTTGTGAAGAAATTCTATAAGACTTTCGTGATTATCGAATTTATTTATTCGATTTTAGAGGAAAATCGGTGAAATTCGTAATGGACACTCGAAATAATCGGGCACCGACGAATTTTACCGCCGTCAACAGTGATTTTCGATGAGTTGACGGTGGACCGTGATGACGTTGTTCTGAGTCCTACGATTTACAAATACAAAATATGATTTAAATTATAAAATATAAATTAAAGCGTAAATAAGGATAATAAAGATTAATAATTTTATTTAATTGGTAATTGAGAATTTTGGACTGATATTGACTACTGAAATCGGTGGTTGGGTTTTAAATTGCGATTGATTGTGGTTGTGATTGTTTTGACGTCGGGATGTTCGACTGGTTAGCCGATAATCAAAGAAGGTGCTGCCCGATTTCCAGAAAATTAAATTACGGAAATACGAGGCAGTACCCAATGACTATCGGGACATCGATAGGTTATATGTACGTACCTTATACGAAATCTGATGATGTGTTGTAATGAAATACTTTACAAAAATCGATAACCCTAATTTCATAAATGGATAAATACACATATTTCTAAAAATGAACACTGAACAGACTTTCGAAGACGTGAACCCTAATTGATACGTGTATTATTATATGATGTATGTTACGAGTCGGATTTTGTTAACGTTCGGGTAGATTGTTAGCGAGGATATGTCAAGCATAATCGAAGGTCTAAGTTAGGGTGTTTCGACTTTGTAGGTGCTAGTCGGAAAGCCCAAGAGTTGGCATTGGATAGCCTAGTGGACAGTCGATGAGCTCAGTAAGGTTCCAATCGAAGGACCTGAGTGTTGAAGTCGAATCCAGGGTAATCTAGTGGTTAGGTGATAAAGCCTGAGCGTTCGTGTCGGCTCAAGGTCAATCGGTAATGTTTGTAAGGCTCTGCAAGGCAAGTACCCTGACCATTCTTTTATGGTTCAGTATATGTGAATAATTAAATGTTTTACTTTCCTAATGGAACATAAATGTTTTTAAGTTACGTATCCCCTGGATTCAAATTGTTTTGTTAACTTGTATTTTGGGGAAAAAGTAACTTCTGAAAATGCCTATCTCTAAATTTTGAATAATATGAAAATGTTTTGGAAAATGTGCTGTGTTATAATTATTTTGATAAGAGATAGGTAAGTGATTTGGAAAACTTGATAAAAATGATCAGATAATTGGATGAGTGTGCGCAGAAGGCCCGTAACGGCCTGGAAGTTAGCGTAAGAGGCGAAGTGGTTGCGCACCCTGTTATAACCATCAGCCCAGCGTGACAGAGACCTAGCTAGTCTCTGAGTTCCGGAACAAGTTTCATAGGATAGCCTGATCAGCTGTCTCACCAGGGATCATCCAATACTTTTATATCTGAGCAAGTTTTATAGGTCCTGTGATGGGACAAGTTTTATAGGTCATGTGATGGAACAAGTTTTATAGATCCTGTGATGGGATAAGTTTTATGGTTCCCGTAACGGAACAAATGATTTTGGGTCCCCGTTACGGGACAAATGGTTTTATGGGTCTTGCGATGGGACGGAAGATTTGAAAATGAAAGAAGCATTCTAAAACTAAAATTGATATTTATGCACAACACACAACTAATGATTTGGTTTACAGAGCATGCTAGTTCTGATATCCAGTTCATACATGTTTTACTTGTTTTCTAGCAAGATATGATTTCTGTTCCTATAATTGTTTATCATAAACTGTTATTGATTATTATTCATATAGTGGTGCTGCTGAGCAATCTATTGCTCACCCTTGCAAAATGTTTTATATATGTATTGCAGATGCCTAGGGGATTTTCCCGTGGTGGTCAGGGCAGAGTTCCAGTTCCTTCCGTGCCAGGCTCCTCTGAGGTAGTTGTGCTGGACCCAAACGGGTCTGTTGAGTTGTTGTACGAAGATAGTATTGTCAAAATTGTCTTTAGTAAGTTGGTTTGGTGAAGATTGTAACGTATGTCATACTTAAACCTGGAAAAGATCCTGAAAAAAGGGGGTTGTGTTTATATAATAATGTTGAGTTAGATTATATTATGTTGTTATTATTGTTATATTGATGACGTCAACTCCTGACCCCGGGGTTGAGGCCGTCACAGTTGGTATCAGAGCTACAGGTTTGAGTCCCTGATTTAGGTTAGGAATAAAGTCATAAGAGTGCAAGAAGGTTTATTATATATAGATTTGAGTCAGCAACTCAACCAGAGGAGCGAGTCTGTGAGCTTAGTCAAGGGTTCGAAGGCGTAACCCTGATATTTGTTGGGGATGGGCTGGAACTGCCCTAGGTTTTAGTAAGTCTTCCATATATATATGTATCATTGACAAGGTCTAGTTGAGGTTTCTAGTTTCTTTTTCTCAAGCAAGCGAATCTGATCGTGAAAGTTCAGGTGGAAGGGTAATGGTCAGCGGCTGCCATAACAGTCGAGTTTTATAGTGAATGTGGATCAGTACTGAGGTTTATACCTTGAACCCTTGTATTTCCTTCCTCGGAGGTTCTATCGGTTGATTGGGGCAAACAATACATATGAGGTGACTATTTGTCTATGTGACAAAGGGTCTGGTGGGACGCCACCGAAATATGTGTTGTAAACTGTATGGTACTAAGACTGGCCATCTTACGTACTTGTATGGTTGCTCCCCGTCATACCCGCATCTTTTTCACTTTTCTTTTAAAATGGATTTTCTTGATTTCAAAATTTCATTTGGCATTTTATGACAATGAATTTTCTTTGGTAACCACTTTGGTCAGACTGTCCTAGTTATGGAAAGTAAACGAAGAATTGACCGTCAAGAGAAATAAAAGTGCTGTATCCGGTTGCTATTTTGGAATGATGGCAACAGTAAGGATTTGTGATCCATTGGAAAAGGTTGTTGTCTTAGAAAAGTTAATTTAGTGATTGTCGAGTCTATGGAAGATGATAAGGAACCGCCTTTAGAAGAATGGTTGGCTGAAACTTGGACTAGTAGGCCTAAAATGTTGGATTTTAATCGCAGCGGAGGCATGGTAAAACACTTTTACACATATAAAATCCAAAATAAAAGCATATAAATCGTGGTAAAAATATAGGGATCGATTACTAACCTTTAATAGCAATCCAAAAGCAACGATCGGAGATCCTTAGCAGCTGCTCCTCAAACGTGAAGCACTCCACCGGTATCCACCAAGAAAACGACGTTAAGGATGAGGAGGAGGTGGAGAGAATTTGGTTTTCTAAAACTTTTGGGTTTTTGGGTTCGAATGAAAATAGGGTTTATAATAGTATATTTATAGGCAAAATTTTCAGCTGAAATTTTCCCATAAATATTATTATTATTATTATCCCATTCCTTATTCTCATTAATAATTAAAACACCTTTTAATTATTAATCCTTTTTCTAAACACTTTAGAAATAATCCTCTCTCTTGATTTAATTTCCAAAAATTAAATCATTTAATTAATAATATTAAGAACTTTTCTTAATTAATTTATAATCAATTAAATCTCATTTAATTAATTATTAAATTTTCCAATTAATTATTTATTTCATAAATAAATAATTATCAGCCATTATTAATTAATTCCTCCACCATTAAATCATTATCTTTTTATGGTGTGACTCTGTAGGTTCAATATTAAGCCGGTAGTAGAAATAAATAATAATAAAACTATTTTATCATTATTTATATAAATTCTCTAATTTATTAAATATGATTAATTAATTAATCACATTTATTCTACATCGTGAGGGATACTTCTCAGCATATTGCGACTATCCGGATAATATGAATTCACTGCTTAGAATACCAAGAACCTCTTCAGTGAATAGTTACCGTACAATAAACTCCTTTTTCCCTATAATATCCCGATTAAATACAAGGCATGGATCTCGTGTCAAGCCTATCTAATTCAATCACTTGCTTACCATTTACTATGCGTAGTTCTATGCAAATTAGAAACTCCTTTCTAATTTCATTCACTCTGGCCAGAGATTCCTGAACTAGCATAAGTGGATCAGCCTTGAACATTCGCTTCCTTCACTGGAAGGGGTAGATCCTATATTGATCATACACTATCTTCGTGTACAAATTCCTATACCCAGTAGAGCCCTAATAATTGTTCTTGGAGACTAAGAACTAAACCAAAGCATAGTTCAGTGTACACAAGATGACTATGATGACCTCAAGTCTAAGGATACTTGTACAACTATCACTATGTGAACAACTGCTGACACGTGAGTGAACTCCATCAGTTGTTCAGCTGTGCGAGTCATGTTCAGTGAACTTATTCTATAATAAGCACCTATATACTAGCTATAGTGTCACCACACAAATGTCTATGAGAACAGACATCATTCATAATGAAGCAAACATAGTATGTACCGATCTTTACGGATTATTAATTACC
Source organism: Apium graveolens (assembly GCF_009905375.1). Taxonomy (NCBI): domain Eukaryota; kingdom Viridiplantae; phylum Streptophyta; class Magnoliopsida; order Apiales; family Apiaceae; genus Apium; species Apium graveolens. The sequence continues at coordinate 7,809,468 of NC_133653.1, forward strand.
AGTTAGTAATCCTACGACCAGGAACTATTTAAGTTTAGAGTTATCATCTTTTAGGTCTCACTATTATGATCTCATCATAATCCATAAAAAGCTTTACTCTAAACTATGGTATATCTTATTTAAACACTTAAATAGATAGAGCCCGTAATAAAAACAAAACAAGTCTTTTATTAATATCAATGAAATCAAAACAGATTACATAAAAAGTTATTCCTAAATCCTAATACATGATTGGACTTAGGACATATTCATTTCAATCTCCCACTTGTACTAAAGCCAATCAATCTGGTATCTAATACTCATCTAGTATTTATGACGACCTAAGTGACTTTTATAAAGTAGCTTTGTGAGTGGGTCTGCTATATTGTTATGTGTGTCATCTCTATTTCAATACAATATAAGAAATGTTACCGCGCTCCCACTAACCCTTTTGTAGACGCATGGTTCATCTACGTGTTTTTTGATAAAATCAAACTCTTTGATTGTCTCATCAAAACGAATGTTCCATCTTTCGAGAAGCTTACTTTAAACCACATATGGTTCGCAGCAGCTTACACACTAGGTTTTCTTTTCTCTTGGAAAGAAAACCATCTGGCTATTTGCCAGATCTCTTAGTCGTAGTAAGCGGCAATCGCAAGCAAAATCGGAACTGATTTTAACAGGGCTACAGGTAAAAGGTTTCATTAAAGTAAATCCATTACCTTTGTTTGAATCCTTTTGCCACAAGCCTGGCCTTATAGGTCTCCACCTGGCCATCTGCTATAATCTATCTTTTGTATACCGTATACATAGATTCCTTTTCGGATTTCATGGCACTATGCCATTTCTCTGAGTCAACACTACTCATAGCCTCATTATAGGTCACAGGGTCGTCATCATCAATGATCCACAACTCATTGTCATTCTTAATGACAAGGCCATATTACCTCTCAGGTTGGCGAGACACTCTCCCTGTTCTATGAATGGGCTGTTCCACAAAAGGTTGTTCAGTCAGAACAGGTGTTTCCACTTGATCCGTAGTAGTCTGTGCTTCTTGAACTTCATCAAGTTCAATTTTGCTCCCTCTGTTTCCTTCAAGGATAAACTCCTTTTCCAAGAAGGTAGCATGTCTGGAGACAAACACCCGATGATCGGTGTAAAAGTAATACCCTAAAGTCTCTTTAGGATATCCCACAAAACTATATTTTACGGATCGATATTCCAGCTTATTTGGGTCAACTTACTTGACATAAGCTGGACATCCCCAAATCTTAACGTGTTTAAGACTCGGTTTCCTTTCTTTCCATATCTCATACGGAGTTTGAGGAACAGATTTGGAAGGCACCTTATTCAGTAAATATGTTGAGGTTTCCAATGCATAACCCCATAGGAATACTGGAAGATTCTCATAGCTCATCATGGACCGAACTATGTCTAACAAAGTTCGATTTCTCCTTTCAGATACCAATCTGGAGGAGTCCCTTGGGAGACTATACCATTTACTTTGAGATAATCTATAAACACTCCATTAAAGTATTCACCACCTCGATCTAATCAAAGAATTATAATACTATGTTTGGTTTGTTTCTCCACTTCATACTTATACTCTTTGAACTTTTCAAAGGCTTCAGACTTGTGTTTCATCAAACACATATCCGAATCTAGATCTATCATCTATGAAAGTAATGAAGTATGAAAATCCACCCATGGCTTGCTTAGACATTGGTCCACATACATCTGTGTGTACCATTCCTAGCAAATTTGCAGTCCTCTCTCCATGTCTACTAAATGGAGACTGCAGTGCCACTATAAAGTGAGATTTTCATCATCCATTTTCTTTTATTAGTTTGTTCAATCTGAAGTAAATTATGTCACATATATACAGACCATTATTTAAAGTACCACGTCCATAAAGAATATTATCTCTAAGAATAGAACATTCATTATTCTCAATAATAAATGAAAATCCATCCAAGTCTAACATGGGAATAATATTCCTCACAATCGAGGGAAAAAAATAACAATTATTTAAAACAATAGTCTTGCCCGTAGGCATATGTAAATGAAATGATTCTACATCTACAGCAGCAACTCTTGCTCCATTTCCCATCAGTAGAATCACCTCCTCTTCTTCAAGAGTCCTACTTCTCCTTAGTCCCTGCAACAAATTGCAGATTTGAGAACCACAGGAGGTATCTAATACCCAAGTAGAAATTTGATTTAATGACATATTCACTTCTATCATGAACATACCTGAATCAGAAGCGGTAATCTCACTACCCTTCTTCTTCTTCAATTCTGCAAGGTAAACCTTACAGTTCATCTTCCAGTGCCCCACCTTGTTACAGTGAAAGCAAATAACTTTGCTTTTGGGGTCTGTAGCTTTTGGTGGAACCGGCATTTTCTTCACCTACTTTCTTCTTCTTGGGAGAGTTCCTCTTCCTTTTCTTAGGATTGGAACCTTCACCAATTAGAAGAACAGAACTCTTCTTAGGGGGAAAATTCGATTCCGCGGTCTTCAACATGTTGTGGAGTTCAGGCAGGCTGACATCCAACTTATTCATGTGAAAGTTCACAACAAAATGCGAGAACGAACTCGGAAGCGATTGCAAGACCAAGTCTTGGCTCAACTCCCCATCCATGGCAAAACCAAGTTGTCCAAGACGTTCAATCAAATTGATCATCTTAAGTACATGGTCATTCACAGATGATCCCTCAGACATCCTACAACCGAACAGCTCCTTCGATATCTCATATCGAGCTGTCCTCCCCGCCACATCATACAACTCTTGTAGATGCATGAGGATAGTGTGAGCATCCATATGCTCATGTTACTTCTGTAGCTCAATGTTCATGGAAGCTAGCATGATGCATTGAGCAACATTTGCATCATCTATCCACTTACGACACACAACATGCTCATCATTATGCGCATCGCTAGCAGGTTCAGTAGGTTTAGGTGAGTCAATCACGTATTCCAGCTTCTCAATCCTGAGAACAATTCTCAAGTTTCAAAGCCAGTCAGCATAATTAGGACCAGTCAATTTGTGAGCATCCAGTATGCTCCTTAGTGATAGTGCAGAAGACATAATGTATATTGTAAATTTGTAAATGATAAACACATAACAACACTTAGCAAATATTCGATTTCATTTTAAAAACACTATATGAATTGGGTCTTTATTCATAAGTGGCTCCCACTAGTTTACCTAATTTATTCAACCCCCTACGTGAAAAATTAAGCATTTATAATGCTAGTGGGAATAGGGATCCTACATTCCATTACACAACCCCGGCTGTGTCACGAACCGCCATGTAATGTTCAATAGGCAGACAACTCTTGTCAATTACATCTTATGTTATTCCCTAATCAAACTTTAGCCTCTTGAATAATTGAGTCTCGGCTGTGGCACGACAAACTCAATATTCTAAGTCAAGTCTAACCCAACATTCCGTACAGTTGAATCAGTCCCCAAAGGCCCACGGCTGTGACACGTACCGACCTTTAGATTCTTATTCAATGTACACATCTCTATGTAATAGACAAGTATTTCTTATTTCGAAATCAAAGCCCTCGGCTGTAGCACGAACCGACAATGACTCAAAAATAAGAACTACTTTCTATCATGTTGGAAGGCTATGACCGACACAAGCCCGTTGTATCATTGGTCAATTACTACTTGATATTATTTAATTTTAGAGGGATTATATTACGTTACAATCATAATCATATTATAAAGAGATTCTTGCTTTTAAATTAAATATTTCAAATCAATAATCAATAATCAGATGATTCCCAGATCAGGTGGAGCATTGTCAAGAGGCGTCACTTAATAACCCTTTCTTACAGATAGAAATCAGTTATTGACAGAATCATCCTTTCTCTCATATCAAAAATTCATATTCAATTACGTGTTTCACAAACACAAGAATCTCATGATTGTATTCATAATATTGTTATTAAGGTTATGAAACAATTTCACTATACTAGGTTGTCTAACAAACGCCTTATGTTCATTTAAGTTCACCTAAATCTATCATCGCATGATAAACTAAGCATATATCAAATATATAAACATGAATAAACATCAAGGTAGGCATGTTACATCATCTAGCATATTAGTCTAAGCATTATACATCTCTATGTATCACATGAAGCATTTAAAAGCAATTAAAACGGTTAAAAACAGCTTTAAAACACTTTCGGAAATATAAACAGTTCAAAAATTTTATATAAACTAAAATTGATCACTCCATTAGATCCGTCTCGGAAAAATGAATCCAACGGTATATTGCACGCCCAAAACGAAGTTACGAAACTCCCAGAAAATCAAATTTAATGTGGACAGTCGGGCTGTAACGCATTACAGGAACGCGTTACACGCCCTGTAACGCATTCCGGTGATGCGTTACAACCATTTTAACCAATTAACAAGTGTAACGCATTCTGTGAATGCGCCATAGGGTGTAACGCATTCCCGGAATGCGCGACACCCCCTTTTTTTTTCGATCGCCGCGCAGCCGCCTATGGAATTCCGTGCCTGACAGTTCTGTACCGTGTCTGTCTTCTTTCTGTGCATACAGACAGATTATGCATACAGGCAACAGATGTACATATATATACTTACAAATAATATATATATATATGATTTATTTAATTACGAATTTAATTGCAAGATTTTCAAAAATTCATAATAAAAAATCTATACATCATAAAATTATGAAAAAAATACCCAGACGATCTACCACACTTGTAGAACCCAGATCAACATTCAAAATTATTCTGAGAAACGATTTCTCATCAGATAAAAATAATCCATGATATAACTTGTAAAAATCATAATTAATTCATACAAGCACATAAAATTTTGAAATTTTTACCACAGATCTATACGCATGCAACCTATGCTCTGATACCAATGTTGGATTTTAATCGCAGCGGAGGCATGGTAAAACACTTTTACACATATAAAATCCAAAATAAAAGCATATAAATCTTGGTAAAAACATAGGGATCGATTACTAACCTTTAATAGCGATCCAAAAGCAACGATCGGAGATCCTTAGTAGCTGCTCCTCAAACGTGAAGCACTCCACCGGTATCCACCAAGAAAACGACGTTAAGGAGGAGGAGGAGGAGGTGGAGAGAATTTGGTTTTCCAAAACTTTTGGGTTTTTGGGTTCGAATGAAAATAGGGTTTATAATAGTATATTTATAGGCAAAATTTGCAGCTGAAAGTTTCCCATAAATATTATTATTATTATCCCATTTCTTATTCTCATTAATAATTAAAACACCTTTTAATTATTAATCCTTTTTCTAAACACTTTAGAAATAATTCTCTCTCTTGATTTAATTTTCAAAAATTAAATCCTTTAATTAATAATATTAAGAACTTTTCTTAATTAATTTATAATCAATTAAATCTCATTTAATTAATTATTAAATTTGCCAATTAATTATTTATTTCATAAATAAATAATTATCAGCCATTATTAATTAAATCCTCCACCATTAAATCATTCTCTTTTTATGGTGTGACCCTGTAGGTTCAATATTAAGACGGTAGTAGAAATAAATAATAATAAAACTATTTTATCATTATTTATATAAATTCTCTAATTTACTAAATATGATTAATTAATTAATCACATTTATTCTACATCGTGAGAGATACTTCTCAGCATATCGCGACTATCCGGATAATATGAATTCACTACTTAGAATACCAAGAACCTATTCAGTGAATAGTTACCGTACAATAAACTCCTTCTTCCCTACAATGTCCCGATTAAATAGATGGCATGGATCTCGTGTCAAGCATATCTAATTCAATCACTTGCTTACCATTTACTATGCGTAGTTCTATGCAAATTAGAAACTCCTTTCTAATTTCATTCACTCTGGCCAGAGATTCCTGAACTAGCATAAGTGGATCAGCCTTGAACATTCGCTTCCTTTACTGGAAGGGGTAGATCCTATATTGATCATACACTATCTTCGTGTACAAATTCCTATACCCAGTAGAGCCCTAATAATTGTCCCTGGAGACTAAGAACTAAACCAAAGCATAGTTCAGTGTACACAAGATGACTATGATGACCTCAAGTCTAAGGATACTTGTACAACTGCTGACACGTGAGTGAACTCCATCAGTTGTTCAGCTGTGCGAGTAATGTTCAGTGAACTTATTCTATAATAAGCACCTACATATTAGCTATAGTGTCACCACACAAATGTCTAAGAGAACAGACATCCTTCATAATGAAGCAAGCATAGTATGTACCGATCTTTACGGATTATTAATTACCAGTTAGTAATTCTACGACCAGGAACTATTTAAGTTTAAAGTTATCATCTTTTAGGTCTCACTATTATGATCTCATCATAATCCATAAAAAGCTTTACTCTAAACTATGGTATATCTTATTTAAACACTTAAATAGATAGAGCCCGTAATAAAAACAAAACAAGTCTTTTATTAATATCAATGAAATCAAAACATATTACATAAAAAGTTATTCTTAAATCCTAATACATGATTGGACTTAGGACATATTCCTTTCATAGAAGAGGTCCTTAAGTTGACCTAGTTTGCGAGGTTGCTTGTTGGTAATTATGGCTGAAATAGCCAACCCCGTTTTATTAGTTGGTTAGTGATACATATGGTTATTAATATGTTATGTGTCACATTACTGTGAACCGTGGAGTTGGGTGGTGAAAGATGGTTAGTATATTTGTTGGTAGTTTGGTTGATGTTGATGGATTGATATGATTGTTGGTTGATTGTTGGTGTCGGCTTGAGTCCGACTGGTAGTCAGTAATGTAGAGGAAATGCTGCCCAAATTTTTGGAAAATACCTTACTTTTAAAGATACAACGTATACTATAATATGTTAGAGGTGTTTCAGATGATACTCCAATTGATTAATTAAAAGAGAGAGTTGGTTAATTATACCAACTAATGGTCAGTTAGATAGAAGTCGGTTCCTATTAGAGTAAGTTAGATTCTGATGTGATTTTTAGGTCTGAAAATAAAGAATGTTCAATGTTTCAAATGTGGTCACAAGGGTCATGCTGCGTTGGAGGGTAATCTAGAAAATCCAGGAGTTATTCGCTACCATTGTAGGAAGGTTGGACATATTGCGAGGAATTGTGGAGCGGTTACTCAAGGTACTATATCCCCAAGGCCAATATCCAGCACGGCTAGAGGCAGAAGTTCCAGATTGACCAAAAGATCAAGTGTTCAGAAATTCAGACGTAGTGCACCTGATATGACACCCTTTGAGCTAGAGGAGTTTAACATGATTTTAGTAACGAATTGGTTGTCCTTTCAAAAGGCAAATATTAATTCAGGAGAAGCGAATATTAAAGTGTATGGAAGCCAGTAGCAGGGTAAGTTGCGAAAGCAAAAAGCAAGATAAGAAGCTCTTCCAATTGTGCGAAGAAAGAAGTTAATAAGCCAAAAGATAAAGTAGATCCACCTTGTGTAAAGATACGAGGAAGAAAATACTTAAGTCGAAGAAAGTTGAGTAATATATAATTGCCTTGGAATTTCTTTGAAGACGAGTGGGGTGAAGTAATTAGTTCGATAATTGTAAAGATATTAGTAAGGAAAATGAGCATACCAGATATAGTTCATTGGGTTGCACCAGAGATGTTGTTAAAAAGAAGAATGAAATTATGAGAGTATGTAATGATTACCGGGAGTTTAACAAAATGACGAATAGGAATAAGCAACCCTATTATTATTTAGGTGACTTAATTCAAGGAGTATATTATTTCTCAGGGATTGACTTAAGATCCAGCCTGAGAACATATCGAAAACTGCAGTTAAAACGAAATATGGGCATCACAATTTTTGGTAATGTCATTTAGAATGACAAATAAATCAGTCAGGGAACATGGTGTATAAGGAGTGCTTGGATAAGCATGATTGTATTTATTGATAACATCCTCAACTATCTAAGGACCAAGGATGTCCATGTGAAACGCCCAAGGATTTCCCTCCGAAGATTATAAGGAAAGCAACTATATATTAAGTTTTAATTATAAATTTTTGTTGAGAGTAATAAATGATTCTGATTATTCCGTTAACGAACATTTAAGCAAGGCCGATGCAGTAACATATGCCCTGTATAAAAGGAAAAGATTGAATGTGATTAAAATCGTTAAGGAGTTAATAAAGGAATAGGGAAGTGGAATGTGAAGTTCAAATATCTGAAGGTGAGAAGAAGTGGCGATATGAGATTACTTTCCAGTCTTAACTGATGAAGAGAAGCAAGATGTGTTCGAATGTTTGGAAACTAAATTGAAAATGAGCACCGCCTATCATCCGTAGACGAATGGTCAAAGTGGAAGGACGATTCAGGCAATATAAGATATGTTGAGAGTATATAGTTTGAATCTAAAGGAAACTGTAGTAATCACCTACCATTGATTGAGTTTTCTATGTTAATAATTAATCATGTTATTAGGGAATGCTATCTTGAGAAGCCATGTGTAAGCATAAGTGTGAGTTTCCCTTTATTGAGAGAAAGTGGGAGTAGAAATGTTGTTAGATCCTGAGTAAATTCAGCGCACCACCGACGTAGTGGTGTTGATTCGAAAAAGAGTTGACGCAACTTGGGATTGACAAAGAAAGGAGACGAATTTGCATCGAAAGAATATGGATATAAAAGTAGGATCTTTGGCATTGATAAAATTTCACCTTGAAAGAAATTGGTTAGGTTTAGTTAGAAAAGGCAAGTTGAGCCCTAAATATATGTACCCGTTGCAGTATCGAGGAAGATAGATAAAGTGCTCATGAGTTAGCATTGTCATTATAATTGCAGACATTTATAATGTGTTCTGCACGTCATAGTTAAAGTGATATTTTCTTGATTTGAACCAAGCCGTTGAGTAGGAGCCAATGGGCTCTCATCCAAATTGTTCTGCGTGGAATGATTGACCCAAACCTAGATCGTTATAAGTGAGTCCTTAGGAATGAGTCTATATCCTTAGTGAGTGTGCTTTGAATGAATCCTCGAGTAGAAGAATCTACTTGGGAGTTAAAGTCAGATATACTTGACAAATATCCTCATTTGTTAAAGTCATATATGCTTGACAAATATCCTCATTTATTTAATTAGATCAGATTCCGAGGACAGAATCTTTTTAAGGGGGTAAAGATATAACGACTCGTACATTTTTGTAATATTTAAAGGTGTGATTACTAAATAATTAAATAAATAAATTATGAATATGGGTTCTATCAGTTGGATATTATTTTTGTTAATATTTTATTAATTATGTGTGGTTATTGGTGTTCGTGGAGCGTTTGTGTAATTAGCGGTGACGTTATGTTATTTGTTTCATGGTTAGAGGTGATTTTATTCAAAATATATTTTCATAAATATTTGGATTGACTCTAAAATTATTCTTATCACTTTATAATGTTATTTATTATTTTTAGGACTTTATGAAATTTAGAAATCAATATTTTATTGATTATTAATCTTTAAATGATTTTCTGATTTCATTATATTGTAAATTCAGTATTAAATTCAGAAGTGTTTCAAAAATTATGAAATATGCACTTTATTAAGTTTGGAATATTCCGGAAATTTTAAAATTATTTTGGAGATTTTTAGGATTTATTTGACCCGCGCGTTATTTCGTTTATTTGTAAAATACGGATCCAGTGCATGTTTTAAAAATCTATAAAAAAAATAATTTTTTTTTCAGTTAATTATAATTATTGTGCTAATTTTAAAATTATTTTGGTAAAATGTTAGAATTATTTTACTCGTAATTTGCCCGTTTAAATATACGTGTTTCTTATTTTGCGGGTATTTCAGAATTCGTGTTGCGGATAAAAAAAACAATACACAAATAAAACCTCCCCTGTAACCGACCCCCCCCCCTCTCGTCTCTCATCCCTATCGCAGCCTTCTCTATCTAATCTCTCTGGTTATCTTCCTCACAATCTCTCTATCTCCCTCGACATCTATTTCTCTCTCTCTCTCCTGTGCTCTATTACTCTTCCTCCCCATTGTTCCCCTGTTCTTCCCCTCGCCTTCGCCGTGTTTCTGTGTTTCCCGGCGACTATCGCCGCCGCCTTTTTGCCGTTGTGTGTGTTGGGTATGTGTGCGTGTTCTGTATGTATGTATTTGTGTTGTATGTGTCTTTCAATCGGCGAGTTACTGTGTCGCATGTTCTCTTCCTTTCCGGTCGCCGCCGGTTTCGACTCCGGCGAGGTCACCGGGCTCGGGTGTTATATACGTTTGTGTGTATACTGTGGCTGTATCAGTTGAGTTGGGTTGTGATTCTGGATTTCTGTTCAAATTTTGGTTGAATTTTGTGAATAAATTCGATAAGACTTTCGTGATTATCGAATTTATTTATTCGATTTTAGAGGAAAATCGGTGAAATTCGTAATGGACACCCGAAATAATCGGACACCGACGAATTTTACCGCCGTCAACAGTGATTTTCGATGAGTTGACGGTGGACCGTGATGATGCTGTTCTGAGTCCTACGATTTACAAATACAAAATATGATTTAAATTATAAAATATAAATTAAAGCGTAAATAAGGATAATAAAGATTAATAATTATATTTAATTGGTAATTGAGAATTTTGGACTGATATTGACTACTGAAATCGGTGGTTGGGTTTTAAATTGCGATTGACTGTGGTTGTGATTGTTTTGACGTCGGGATGTTGGACGGGTTAACCGATAATCAAAGAAGGTGCTGCTCGATTTCCGGAAAATTAAATTACGGAAATAGGAGGCCGTACCCAATGACTATCGGGACGTCGATCGGTTATATGTACGTACCTTATATGAAATCTGATGATGTGTTGTGATGAAATACTTTACAAAAATCGATAACCCTAATTTCATAAATGGATAAATACACCTATTTCTAAAAATGAACACCGAACCGACTTTCGAAGACGTGAACCCTAATTGATACGTGTATTATTATATGATGTATGTTACGAGTCGGATTTTGTTAACGTTCGGGTAGATTGTTAGCGAGGATATGTCAAGCATAATCGAAGGTCTAAGTTAGGGTGTTTCGACTTTGTAGGTGCTAGTCGGAAAGCCCAAGAGTTGGCATTGGATAGCCTAGTGGACAGTCGATGAGCTCAGTAAGGTTTCAATCGAAGGACCTGAGTGTTGAAGTCGAATCCAGGGTAATCTAGTGGTTAGGTGATAAAGCCTGAGCGTTCGTGTCGGCACAAGGTCAATCGGTAATGTTTGTAAGGCTCTGCAAGGCAAGTACTCTGACCATTCTTTTATGGTTCAGTATATGTGAATAACTAAATGTTTTACTTTCGTAATGGAACAGAAATGTTTTAAGTTACGTATCCCCTGGATTCAAATTATTTTGTTAACTTGTGTTTTGGGGAAAAAGTAACTTCTGAAAATGCCTATCTCTAAGTTCTGAATAAAATGAAAATATTTTGGAAAATGTGCTGTGTTATAATTGTTTTGATAAGAGATAGGTAAGTAATTTGGAAAACTGGATAAAAATGATCAAATAATTGGATGAGTGTGCGCAGAAGGCCCGTAACGGCCTGGAAGTTAGCGTAAGAGGCGAAGTGGTTGCGCACCCTGTTATAACCACCAGCCCAGCGTGACAGAGACCTAGCTAGTCTCTGAGTTCCGGAACAAGTTTCATAGGATAGCCTGATCAGCTTTCTCACCAGGGATCATCCAATACTTTTATATCTGAGCAAGTTTTATAGGTCCTGTGATGGGACAAGTTTTATAGGTCCTGTGATGGGACAAGTTTTATAGATCCTGTGATAGGATAAGTTTTATGGTTCCCGTAACGGAACAAATGATTTTGGGTCCCCGTAACGGGACAAATGGTTTTATTGGTCCTGCGATGGGACGGAAGATTTGAAAATGAAAGAAGCATGCTGAAACTAAAATTGATATTTATGCACATCACACTACTAATGATTTGGTTTACAGAGCATGCTAGTTTTGATATCCAGTTCATACATGTTTTACTTGTTTTCTAGCAAGATATGATTTCTGTTCCTATAATTGTTTATCATAAACTGTTTTTGATTATTATTCATATAGTGGTGCTGCTGAGCAATCTATTGCTCACCCTTGCAAAATGTTTTATATATGTATTGCAGATGCCTAGGGGATTTTCCCGTGGTGGTCAGGGCAGAGTTCCAGTTCCTTCCGTGTCAGGCTCCTCTGAGGTAGTTGTACTTGACCCAAACAGGTCTGTTGAGTTGCTGTACGAAGATAGTATTGTCAGAATTGTCTTTAGTAAGTTGGTTTGGTGAGGATTGTAACCTATGTCATACTTAAACCTGGAAAAGATCCTGGAAAAAGGGGGTTGTGTTTATATAATAATGTTGAGTTGGATTATATTATGTTGTTATTATTGTTATATTGATGACGTCAACTCCTGACCCCGGGGTTGAGGCCGTCACATGACTGATACCAAAAAGAGATCAAATAAAAAAATAACATAAAAAGGCAAACAAATCATTCTGTATCATGAAGATTATTGAAAAAGATATCATATATTTTTGTTATTGTGTTTATCCGGCTAACACACCTTAGTTATGCTATATATTATGTATGAAATCTATAATTTCTACTAAACCATGATAACCGAACTGTTAGGAATATATGTGCATTAGTTTGATGATATGTTTAACAAAACACTTAAGTAGAAATTCAGTGTCTGTAGCCTCAACGGATAAGACCACTTTGGCTATCCGTTGATGGTGTAGCTTTACTTAGAAATAAGTCTAGTGTTGTAGCATATTTCAGTCTCTGTATTTAAGATGTAATTCTTAGAAGTTGAGAGAAACTATGAGTCATGTTGACTACTAGAAGATATGCAGATAGGAAGGCCAATTGTAAATATTTCATGCCTTGTAATTTTGTATAAATGAAGTGGTATCAACGGATGACTTAAAGACCTTCAACGGATGAGAAGCTAAGCTTCAACAGATGTCTCTAAAGCTTCAACGGATAACATCCTTCAACGGATGAGAGCATCAATGGATGAAAGCTTCAACGGATAACATCCTTCAACGGATGAGTGTATCAATGGATGAAAGCTTCAACGGATGTTCTGATTAACCGTTGATAAGTGGTAGTTGTACCTACAAACAGAGGCACGTGGGTGAACAGAGATAACTGAAATGTGGAAGCCTAATTTCAGGAACATCAGAAAAAGCAGCCGTTCTACTCTAGTATAAAGAGACATTAAGTCAACAAAGTACTGGAGTGAACTGGAGAAGAAACAAGTGGAGATCTTACTTTATTATTATATCATTGTCTTCACTTGTAAACTTGGAATAAATAAACCAAGTAGTAGCTAGTAATTAGAGGAGAATTTTTCCAGAGCTGTTTAGAAAAATCTTGAGAGAAAAATTATCTAGTTTGTACTAGGATGCAGCTGTGATCAAATTCTTAGATCACAGAATTTCTGAAATACCATCTCTGGTGGAACAACAAATCCACCAGAAAAGTTTTTAAAGGTTGATTGTGTTCTTTACATTTGTGTTTGAATATATATCTGTCTGTATCAGCTTAAAGCAATTCACACACTTGTTCATCTCGAACACACATTCTATATAAACTGCTCAAAACTTGAAAAAGTTTTGAGATTTACATTCAACCCCCCCTTCTGTAAATCTCATTGTTAGTTCACTAGAAATAACAATTGGTATCAGAGCAGGCTCTTGACAAACAAAGAGTTTAAAGATCTTGGAAACTAACAAAGATGAGTAAGAAGGATATTGGAGTAAAGATCTCAGTTCTTGACAAAGACAGTTATCACCATTGGAAGGTGAAAATGCACCTTCATCTACTCTCCCAAGATGAAGGTTATGTAAACTGCATTGAGAATGGTCCTCACATTCTCCACAAAGTAGCCACAGTTGCTACAGCCACAATTGCTGTTGGTCAATCCATTCCAAAACCTAGAGCAGAATGGACAATGGAAGACACAGAAGAAGTCCACAAGGATAAGAAGGCTATGAACATTTTGTTTAATGGTCTTGACAAGGATATGTTTGATAATGAGATAAATTGCTCAACTGCCAAAGAGGTTTGGGACACAGTTCAGCTGCTGTGTGAAGGTACAGAACAAGTAAAAGAGAACAAGATGCAGCTTCTCATTCAACAGTATGAGTATTTTCATTTTGAAGAAAATGAATCTTTAAATGACACATTTAACAGATTCCAAAAGCTGTTGAATGGATTGAAGCTGTATGGTAGAGTGTACCAAGTGAAGGATTCAAATCTTAAATTCTTAAGATCCTTGCCAAAGGAATGGAAACCCATGACTGTCTCCTTAAGAAACTCTCAGGATTATAAGGACTTCACTCTTGAAAGATTATATGGAATCTTGAAGACTTATGAACTAGAGTTGGAACAGGATGAGGTATTGGAGAAGGGGAGAAAGAAAGGAAGTTCAGTTGCATTGGTAGCTGAAAATGAGAGGGAATGCAGACAAGAAACTGTGAGATCTACATCAAACTCCAAAGATGGTACAAGATATCAGGAATCAAGCAAAGGAAAAGAGCAAGTTGCCGAGAATGAAGACAACTCCAGTCAAGATGACTCTGATAGTGTTGATGAGCATCTTGCATTTCTGTCCAGGAGATTTGCAAAGATGAAGTTTAAGAAAAACACTAGAGCCACTAAACCTCATAAGAACATGGTGGACAAATCAAAGTTCAAGTGTTTCAATTGTGGTATAAGTGGACACTTTGCAAGTGAGTGCAGAAAGCCAACTTCTGAAAAGAACAAATTTGACCAAGTAGATTACAAGAAGAAATATTTTGATCTGCTCAAGCAAAAGGAAAGGGCTTTCATTACTCAAGAAAAAGATTGGGCAGCTGATGGAGAGGAAGAGAATGAAGATGTGGAGTATGTCAACTTAGCTCTCATGGCTGATTCTGAGGAAAATGAAGTTAGTTCATCAAGCAATCAGGTAACAACTCAGGTAATCACTACTGATGTAACACAGCTTACTAAAGAAGAGTGCAATGATGCTTTTAATGACATGTCTACTGAATTGTATCATTTGCGTGTGTCTCTTAAATCTCTTGCTAAAGAAAATAGTAGGATTAAAGAGAACAATCTGTTTTTAAGTAATAGAAATGCTATGTTAGAAAATAAGTTGATTGACCTAGAGAAAACCAAGCTGCACTGTATATCTGTTGAGAATGAACTAGCTGAATCTATTAAGAAAGTAGAAATACTTTCTAATCAATTAGAGAGAGAGCAAGAGGTGATTAAAGCCTGGAAAACATCTAGGGATGTTAGTGCTCAAATTGCCAAGGTCCAAGGAATTGAATCATTCTGTGAAACTGCCTGGGATAAAAACAAAAAGAAACTGGAATTAATTGATGGGCTGTCAACGGATGTGGAATCAACGGATGATGAAGGTTATCCGTTGAAGGAAGAAAATGAGCATCCGTTGAAGGTTCCTCAATTAAGACAGGCAGATGTTTCTAATAGTGAAAATCTAAAGAAACTCAACAAAAAGTTTGGTTCAACTTCCAAGAACTTTGTTAAAGAAGAAGCAAGCACATCCAAAGATGTCAGTAAGGTGAATATAGGGCACATGACCTTAGAACAGTTAAATAATAGGCTCAAGATGGTTGAGGATAAAAAGGAAACTAAAAGAAAATCTAACAGAAATGGGAAGGTAGGTGTTAACAAACATAACAATTACACACCTGATAGGTATGCTCCTAGAAAAAGCTGTGTGCATTGTAGTAGTGTTAATCATCTATCTGCTAATTGCAAATCTATTAAGAAAACCCCCATAACTGTACCCTCTTCCATGCCTAACATGTCTGCATCACCTCTACATGCTATGCCTACTATGTCTCAACAGAATCCTTATGCACATTTTGCAAACATGCCATATTTTAACAATCCTTATCTTGCTGCATTTAGTATGCCTCAAATACCATACAATATGCCTATGTGGAATAACATGTATGCACAATCCATGCCTTATCATATTCCAAATGTGCTAAATGATTCTGTGACTAACCCTACACCTCAACCAACTACATTCAAGACCAAGGTTGACTCAAAGTTACCTAAGTCTAGAGATGCAGGAGGAATGAAGTCTAGGAGAAAGGCTAACAAGAATGGACCCAAGGAAACTTGGGTACCAAAATCAAATTGATTGATTTTGTGGTGTGCAGGGAAATAGAAGAAATCTATGGTACTTGGACAGTGGCTGTTCAAGACACATGACAGGAGATTTCTCCCTGCTCACAGAGTTTAAGGAAAGAGCTGGCCCTAGCATAACCTTTGGAGATGACAGCAAAGGGTTTACTATGGGATATGGCTTGATTTCAACAAGGAATGTCATCATTGATGAAGTTGCATTAGTTGATGGTCTCAAACATAACTTACTGAGCATCAGTCAACTATGTGATAAAGGGAATACAGTTTCCTTCAATTCTGAAGCCTGTGTTGTCACTAGTAAGAAAGACAACAAAGTGGTTCTAACTGGAGTTAGAAAAGGAAATGTGTACATAGCTGACTTCAACTCTACAGATGCAGAATCTATTACTTGTCTCTTCAGCAAGGCAAGTACAGTTGAAAGTTGGCTATGGCACAAGAAGCTATCCCATTTGAATTTCAAGACAATGAATGATCTAGTCAAAAAGGACTTAGTAAGAGAAATTCCTCTTGTTGAATTCTCAAGGGATGGTCTGTGTGATGCTTGTCAGAAAGGAAAACAAAGGAAAGCATCATTCAAGAAGAAGCTTGAAACAACGATTGATGAACCATTACAGCTGCTACATATGGATTTGTTTGGACCAGTCAATGTATTGTCAATTGCAAGAAAAAGATATTGTTTAGTGATTGTAGATGATTTCTCAAAGTTTTCATGGGTCTATTTTCTTGGATCAAAGGATGAAGCAAGTGAAATCATTATCAATCACATCAGGCAAATCAATAATCATCCTGACTTGAAGGTTAGGAATATCAGGAGTGACAATGGAACTGAGTTCAAGAATTTATCAATAAGGCTGTTCTGTGAAGAAAATGGAATCATGCATGAGTTCTCAGCTCCAAGAACACCTCAGCAAAATGGGGTAGTTGAAAGAAAGAACAGATCTTTAATTGAGGCTGCCAGAACAATGCTTGAAGAATCAAAGTTACCAACATATTTCTGGGCTGAAGCTGTTAATTGTGCCTGTTTCACTCAAAATATCTCTTTGATCAATCAAGCTAAAGGCATGACTCCTTATCAGTTGTTCAAGAGAAGAAAACCAACTCTAAACTTTCTTCATGTCTTTGGATGTAAATGCTTTATACTAAGGAATCAATCTGACCATAAAGGGAAGTTTGATGCAAAGGCTGATGAAGGGATATTTGTTGGTTATTCAGCTGGAAAATCTTATAGGGTCTACAATCTAAGAACCAACATTGTTATGGAATCTGTGCATGTTGTGTTTTATGACAAAAAGATTGATGGACTAACAGATGAGGGACAATATGAGAGACTCAAATTTGACAACATTGAGATATATTGTGATGATAGTGAAGAGGAGATTGATGGAGATGACACTTCAAAAGGGATTCAAAACATGCCCTTGGATAATGCACAAAATACTGCATCCATTGATAGAGGCAATGCAGTATCCGTTGAAAGACATAGTGCATCATCCGTTGAAGTACAAAATGAAGCATCCGTTGATCATATCTCATCAACGGATAATCGATTTACATCATCAGTTGATAGAACTCCAAGTACCCTGCAAAGGACCAACAACTCAGGGGGAGTTTCAACTAGTCAACACTCTGTCTCACATCATGACAATACTGAGGCCACCTCATCTAGAGCTCATCTTCCACTTCAAAGGAAATGGACCAAGAATCACCCCTTTGAACTGATCATTGGTGATGCATCATCTAAAGTGCAAACAAGAAGAGCTACTCAAGATGAATGTCTGTATAGTAGTTTTCTATCTCAGGAGGAACCTAAGAAAGTGGAAGAAGCCTTATTGGATCCAGATTGGATATTAGCTATGCAGGAAGAGCTAAACCAATTTGAGAGAAACCAAGTTTGGAAGCTGGTACCCAAACCAAAGAACAAGAGTCCTATTGACACAAAATGGGTATTCAGAAACAAGATGGATGAAAATGGCATTATCATAAGGAATAAAGCCAGATTGGTTGCTAAAGGCTATTCTCAGCAAGAGGGAATAGATTTTGATGAGACATATGCTCCTGTTGCAAGACTTGAAGCCATCAGAATTTTTCTAGCCTATGCAGCCCATGCCAATTTCAAAGTCTATCAAATGGATGTCAAGAGTGCATTTCTAAATGGGAAATTAGAGGAAGAAGTCTATGTAAGTCAACCTCCAGGATTTGAAGATCCAAATTTTCCAGACTATGTGTATTATCTGTTGAAAGCACTCTATGGACTGAAGCAAGCACCTAGAGCCTGGTATGAAACCTTATCAAAATTTCTTTTGGAGAATCACTTCACTAGAGGTACTGTTGATAAGACTCTCTTCTTTAGAAATGTTAATGGCTCTAGTATACTTGTTCAAATTTATGTAGATGACATAATATTTGGTTCTAAAGATGATAAACTTTGTAAAAAGTTTGCTAAGCTAATGCAAAGTAATTATGAAATGAGCCTTATGGGAGAACTAACCTATTTTCTTGGTTTACAAGTTAAACAAGTTAGTAATGGAATTTTCATTAGTCAAACTAAATATATTCATGATCTTTTAAAGAAGTTTGACTTAATGGAATGTTCATCTGTAAAAACTCCCATGGCCACTGCCACCAAACTTGAATTAAATAAGACTGAAAGGTCTGTGGACATTACAAGTTATAGAGGCATGGTTGGTTCACTTTTATATTTAACTGCTAGCAGACCAGATATAATGTTTGCTACATGTCTGTGTGCTAGATTTCAAGCTGATCCTAGGGAGTCTCACTTAATAGCTATCAAAAGGATTTTCAGATATCTCAAGGGTACACAAAATTTAGGTATTTGGTATCCTAGAGAATCTGGCTTTGATCTAATTGGTTATTCAGATGCAGACTATGCAGGTTGCAAAATAGACAGAAAAAGTACAACAGGCTCCTGCCAATTCCTGGGAAAACAAGCTTGTATCATGGTTTAGCAAAAAGCAAAATTCAGTCTCTACTTCTACAGCTGAGGCTGAATATATTGCTGCTGGAAGTTGCTGCTCTCAAGTGTTATGGATGAGAAATCAACTCCTTGACTATGGACTTCATGTTGATAAAATTCCTATCTTTTGTGACAACACAAGTGCCATAGCCATAACAGAGAATCCTGTACAGCACTCAAGAACCAAGCACATTGATATCAAGTACCACTTCATTAGGGAGCATGTCATGAATGGTACAGTGGAACTACATTTTGTTCCAAGTGAACAACAAATTGCTGACATATTTACCAAGCCACTTGATGAATCAACATTCACAAGATTGGTAAGTGAGCTAGGTATGCTTAATTACTCTTAAAATTCATGTCTTTATTGCAATTTGAATTGAAGCCTGAAATGTATTAGCCACTAGAACAAATTTGACTTCTAACACAGATTATTCCATCAACGGATGTTCCCTATCCGTTGAAAGTCAAAGTTGTTCTGTCAACGGATGATCATTATCCGTTGAAAGACAAATACATTTCTGGAATTTTTATCCGTCAACGGATAAAACTGAAGTACCTTTCAACGGATGACAATTTGCCTTATCCGTTGAAATGACACATCAGTCGATTCGGGTGTTTCACAGCCGTTGATTCTAATTTCTTAACCGTTGATACTCATACATACATCTGTATGTATTGGTTTTAAAGGTAGTTGTTAGAATACTTACAGTTTATTCTTAAACGGCTGAAATTCACTAACATATACTTATTGATTAATCTTTTACTAATTTTTTTTTAAAGCATATAAGCCCTTCTGATTTTTCATTTTTACTTTACGCTTTCTTAAAATTTCAAGCATTTACCATTTTCTCTCTGCAAAACCTTCAAGTTATTCTCTGCAATTTCTACTCACAACAATGGCACCAGTCGTGAAAATTATGTCTCAATCTGGGTTCATCTATGAGAAGAACAATTTCATAGCTTTGGTAGAAAAGAATGAAGCCCATTCAGACTATCACAAAATGATGGACTTCATCAAAAACTGTAAACTTAGCTATGCAATGCTGGAAGCCCCAACGATTTACTGTGAAGTAGTTGAGGAGATTTGGACAACTGCTGAGTTCAACTCCATAGATATGACTATCTCCTTCACTCTCAAAGGTAAAAATCACTGTATTAACTGTGATGATTTACAAGCATGTTTTAGATTACCTGAGAATAATGCCATGACACCACACACTGATAATGATGTATCCAGCATGTTAGATTCCATAGGTTATTCTCTTAACTCTGCTAGTTTAGGGAGTATTAGAAGAAAAGGCCTTAGGAAAGAATGGAGTTTTCTTGGGGATGCCTTTATAAAGGTTTTCTCTGGGAAAATTAGTAATTTTGATGCCATAACTTCATCTCTTGTTAATATGCTCTATATGCTTGTTTCTGATAGGTATTTTAACTTTAGCAACTATGTGATGCTAGAATTGGGTACTAGATTAGGTAACAAAGCTAATAGACCTAATAACATCTATTATGCTAGATTCTTTATGTTATTGGCTAACCATGTTGCTGAAGGTTTGGTCATAATCAATGAGAATAATAAACTCAAGTGCTGGGCACAAGAGAAAAGAGTTCTTGCAGATTTATTGAGAATGGATCTCAACAGCAGTGTGCCATTGGTATATTTACCAATCATGAATGCACCTCAGGTAGGTGAGGTAATTGCTTCTACAACTCCTACTTCTTCCAACCCCTCTATTTCTTTATCTTCTAGTGTGGCCATGAAATCTGTGACAATGCCCCAACAGATTTCTACCAAGGTCACCAAAACTAAACTTTCAAAATCAAAGACAAAGAAAACCACCTCTGTTGTTTCTCAAAAGACAACAGTTGTAACACCAACCATTAACCCTGAGGGGAGTGAACAGGGAGTGAGTGGTGAGGGGAGGGGTGAACATCAAAAAGCCCCCCAGGATAAGGTGGGAGAGGTGAGTGGTACCCAAGCTAGCCAAGCCACAGTTTCTCAAAAAGCTGTGGTGGTTAAAAAGGTATCTGGCACATCCCTAGTTGCATCCTCCCAAAAGGATGTTACTATTGAAAATAGTTCCCAACCAGGAACACAGAACAAACGAGGGAGGGACACTGAAGCCAAACACTCACCAACAAAAGCTTTTATTAGAAGAAAGAAGGCAAGAACCCAATCTTCTACATAGGGTGCACACACTGCACAGATACATCCATCTGTATCTATGCCTTCTCAAACTCAGTTTGATGTGGCTCCAATAAATGTGGAGTCACAGCCCCATTCTCTCACAATAATAACACATCAATCACCAAACACTTCATCACCATCTCTGGATGTGGATATGTTATTCCCATCAATTCCTGATTCTCCCTCTTTATAACTCAGGGAGGAGCCCCACTCAAATACAGGTGATCATCATCTCTTAGATGATTTGTTGGATCACCCGCAAATTCTTTCAGATATAATTGAAGGATCTGTGTCACCACATCTCAAATCAATCTACACAGATTCAACAGTTATATCACTTTCAATTTCAACTTCTTTTCCTTCTTCAACGGATATCACTCATCCGTTGACAAGTGGTTGCTCTTCAACGGATAAGCTTAACAGCAATTATCCGTTGATAACATCAGTTTCACCTTCAACGGATATTCCACATCCGTTGATAGTCTCTACACACATAACTGAATCAATTCCAAGTGTAGAAGACATGAATACTGTGCAATCACTCTTAGGATTGAGGGAAGGGAGTGAAAATTTGAGTGAGAGGCTGGGTTGCTCCCAGGCAAAAGGAGAGATTGAGAGCTCAAAAATGCATGCTATTTCTTCCAGCATGGCAAAAGTAAGTGAGAGGAGTACCACCTTAGTAGGTGAAGGTGAGGGAGTGAGTTGTGTGAGCCAGGGGGAGCCCCTGATGCAAGAAAATAGAGAAAAAGAGAGAAAGGCAGGTACAGTAGATATAAGGGTGGAACCAGCCATTGCAAGTGAGTCAATGATTGTGGATGATGCTGAAAAGGAAAGACAATTTCAGCAACATTACAAAGCTGTAATTGATAACATTTCCTTGGATGCTGACACTTTTACTCATCCTGTGTCAGCCTATCAAATGTTGGCTGCTCAGGGCAATGAGGAGGCAGAAAAGACACTACATCTAGTACACACAACAGAATCTCTTCAAAGGGATAAAGCTGCTATTCACAAGATGCCTTCTATAGCTGGTGAGCCATCTGAGGAATTTGGAGTAAATTCTGATGATGATGACTCTATTTCTTTTGATGGAAGCATGAACTTAGGGGGAGATGAAGGCCCTAGTTCAATTCCAAAACTACCTGAATGGGCTTTGACAAAGGAGTATAGATCAGGGGAATTCAATGTCTCCTTAGTCAAACAAATCAACACTATTCAACAGGCCATTCAGAACACTTCACATGCAAGTATCAAGGCTATCCTTCAAGCTCACCTGGACTCACTGCATCTCATGAAGTTGCAGCAAGTAAAGCAGAATCTGAGTATGGATGATCTCAGGAAGGATATTGCTGACTTGAAATCCTACAGTTCTGAAAAATTGGATTCAGTCATGCCCTATGGTACATTGCAGGACTTGGTTTCGAGATTGAAAAAGGAATCAGTTACTGAGAAAAGGCTGGCCAAGTTGGAAGACAGAGTTCAAGTTATTGAAGATTCTGTGGCCACCATTCTTCACAACCAACAATCTCAAACCAGTCTCCTAATGCAGCTGGCAAAAGCACAAGGCTTGACCCCTCTCCTTGATGATAACAAAAAGGGGGAGAGTAAAAGGGAAGGGGAAGGAGAGCCATCTACAAAAATCAAAATATCTAAAGTGCTAGTTCCTGCCATCACTACTTCTCCAATCATTCAAATCAAAGGAAAGCCTGATGAAATTGATTTGATTCAGCTAGCAGCAGCTGAAATTCAAGTGAAAGAGCAAAGGAGGAGAATTGATGAAAGGTTGCAACTGTTGTTTGGCTCTACACAAGATAAATCAACATCTGTGAAATATAGCACAAAGATTGAACCAATCAACATGGAGCTCAAGCCAGTAGGGAGACATAAGGATGGAGAAGCTTCTTCCAAAGAACTACAAGCTATAATCCTCAAGCCCAATAAAAGATCCAATAAGGACTCTACAAAGAATCCTTTAAAAGAAGTGGACTTTCCTCCTCCAAAAGCTGATGAGAACAAGCTTTTAGGTAGGAGTATTGCTTATCTCAAAGAAACCATGGATGAGGCTGTAAGGAGAAATAGGGCTATTATCTCTAGAGAGGGAAAAAGCATATGTGTGATGCAAGGACATCCCAAATTCTCAATAGCCAAGAAGGAAGAAGTCAAGCAACTAAAGGCTGACAAAAGAGCACAAGCAAAGCTTGAACAACAGCTAAAGTCAAGTCAAGTTGAAGAAGAGAAAGGAATTGAAGTCAGGGGTGAAGACAAGATTGCAGACCTAGATGAGGTTTTTGGGAGTATATTTGGTGAGAGTATGGAAGAAAGAGAGGAATGGCAGAAGGGAAACAGAGGAAAGGCCAAGGCACATAGAAGGAGTGAAGATAATACTGAAGTAACCAAATCTATATCTAAACCACTACCTTCCATACCTGAACCTATTGTTGCTAATCCCACTATAAACATCCATGGTGAACCAATCATTCCAAAAGAGGAACCTATTGATTGGGACACCATCAAATTGCCTACCTTTCTAACCACTCTTCCACTACCAAAGAAACAGAAAAGAAAACCCAAATCTACACCTCCCATAACCTCTAAGAAATTCACTCAAAAACAACAACCTAACCCTAAGCCACCCATTTCTAAAGATGATTATGTTCACATCTGTGACATAAAAGAAATTTCAGACATTAATCTCTATCTGGATGAGCTAGAGGAAGTAAGGGGAATAGCTGCCTACAGACAGCTACCAGAGAGATTGGTGTTCAGATACAAGGGAGCTGGGGAAAGAACATGGCCTCTCTACAGGATTCTGAATGAAGGCTACTCTACCTTGGTCAGAGTCTTTTCAGCCATACAGAAGGATTCTGGCTTTACCAGAACTGCCAAGACTGAAATTCTCAACAAGATTGCCAACATAAGGAAGACTTGGAGGGAACCCAATGCTTTGCCCAGAACCTTACTCATTCAAGAAAGGGGAATTAAAATTCACAAATCACCTCATTGGTTGATGGAATTTAGAGATGACAAAGGAGTCAGAAGATTTTTCAGACTTGAAGACCAACTCAAGATTGCCAGCAATGAAACTCTCAAGGAAATGCAATCTAAGTTGGATATCAGTGTTGAAGATGAAGCTGAATTCTTCAGACAACTCCAACTCCAAATTGAGGAAAATGACAAAGGGCTAGGAAAGAAAACCAGGGAACAAAGAAGAAAATAATGATTTGCTCAGGCTAGAGGAGCACCCTTGGAAATACTGTAAATCTTCAATTACCTCCTAGTACATACACTTTTGCAGCACTTTTGAATTTCTGCTTAGTTTCATTTCATATATCTGTTAAGTGTTTTGTTATCATCAAGTTAACCCTGGATTTATGCCTACAATTCTTATAGACATAAATAGGGGGGGATTGTTAGGAATATATGTGCATTAGTTTGATGATATGTTTAACAAAACACTTAAGTAGAAATTCAGTGTCTGTAGCCTCAACGGATAAGACCACTTTGGCTATCCGTTGATGGTGTAGCTTTACTTAGAAATAAGTCTAGTGTTGTAGCATATTTCAGTCTCTGTATTTAAGATGTAATTCTTAGAAGTTGAGAGAAACTATGAGTCATGTTGACTACTAGAAGATATGCAGATAGGAAGGCCAATTGTAAATATTTCATGCCTTGTAATTTTGTATAAATGAAGTGGTATCAACGGATGACTTAAAGACCTTCAACGGATGAGAAGCTAAGCTTCAACGGATGTCTCTAAAGCTTCAACGGATAACGTCCTTCAACGGATGAGAGCATCAATGGATGAAAGCTTCAACGGATAACATCCTTCAACGGATGAGTGTATCAACGGATGAAAGCTTCAACGGATGTTCTGATTAACCGTTGATAAGTGGTAGTTATACCTACAAACAGAGGCACGTGGGTGAACAGAGATAACTGAAATGTGGAAGCCTAATTTCAGGAACATCAGAAAAAGCAGCCGTTCTACTCTAGTATAAAGAGACATTAAGTCAACAAAGTACTGGAGTGAACTGGAGAAGAAACAAGTGGAGATCTTACTTTATTATTTTATTATATCATTGTCTTCACTTGTAAACTTGGTAATATATAAAAACCAAGTAGTAGCTAGTAATTAGATAAGAATTTTTCCAGAGCTGTTTAGAAAAATCTTGAGAGAAAAATTATCTAGTTTGTACTAGGATGCAGCTGTGATCAAATTCTTAGATCACAGAATTTCTGAAATACCATCTCTGGTGGAACAACAAATCCACCAGAAAAGTTTTTAAAGGTTTATTGTGTTCTTTACATTTGTGTTTGAATATATATCTGTCTGTATCAGCTTAAAGCAATTCACACACTTGTTCATCTTGAACACACAGTCTTTATAAACTGCTCAAAACTTGAAAAAGTTTTGAGATTTACATTCAACCCCCCTTCTGTAAATCTCATTGTTAGTTCACTAGAAATAACAGTTTTTGCTACAAACTTAACAGGATTTACCTTTGGCTTAACAGTCTGTTTAACAGTAATTGGCTTAATTGGCAAAGTTTCTTTCTCACTTTTATCATCTTCATAACCTAAGCCCTCTTTCTAGTTTCCACTACTTAGTATATTCTGAGTTGTTCTGCCAGAGTTAGTCCAAGTTTTGATGATTTCTCTTTCCTTTTCTTATTCAGATTTAAGAGATTTATTCAGTCTTAGCACTTCATCTCTAACATACAAAGCATCATCTTTTTCTTTCTGAGTTTGATGGAAAATAACTAACTCTTTTTTCTAAATAGTCATTTCTGTTTCTAAGAGCTAGACATTCAGATGTTAATCTTTCATTTGTTAAAGTCTGATCTCTAAAACTAATGAACATGGTTTTAAGATATAATCTCAACTCAGTAATATCATCAGTATAAAAAGCAAAAGTTGTTTGAGGTACCTTCAATTCAGCAGTTTCAGGACTGCCATCAGCATTTGCCATCAAGGCATAGTTCACCTCATCTTCAAAATCTGAAGTGTCTGTCCAACTTTTCTTCTTTGTGACAAGTGTCTTGCCTTTATCACTTTTTGCTTTCTTGCAGTCAGGAGATATGTGGCCTCTTTCACCACAATTGTAGCATTTGACATTTGAGTTATCTCCTCTGT
The DNA here is from genome assembly GCF_009905375.1 of Apium graveolens. Lineage (NCBI taxonomy): Eukaryota > Viridiplantae > Streptophyta > Magnoliopsida > Apiales > Apiaceae > Apium > Apium graveolens. The sequence goes on from NC_133653.1 coordinate 7,835,936, forward strand.
CAGACTTTCCTCCTTTGTCTTCAGACTTTTTGAACCCTTTCTTATCAGAACTTCCACCTTTCCTGGAAAACTTCTTGCCCTTTTTAAATTTCTTGTAGGCTATCTTTGTGATACCCTTCACCATAAGAGCACACAGTTGCATCATCTCTGCATCAACATCCACTTCAGATAAACTTTCAGTTTCAGAATCATCATCATCAGTATCTGATGATTCTGAATCAGACTTTATGATGAGAGCCTTTCCTTTGCCCCTCTTTGAGACAACCACTTTAGGAGATTCCTCCTCAGCCTTAAGAGCAACTGTCCTTGATTTTCTTCCATGCCTCTTGCTCCTTTGATCCATCTCAAGTTCATGAGTCTTGAGCATACCATAAATTTCATCAAGAGTAGTTTTAGTAAGGTCATAGTTGTCTCTTATGGTAGTAGACTTCAAATCCCAATTTTCAGGAAGAGCTAAAAGGAATTTTAGATTTGAATCTTCAAGATCATATTCCTTGTCCACCAGTGATAGATCATTCAAGAGTTTGGCAAACCTGTCATATAAATCAGTTAATGACTCATCAGCTTTTGAGTCAAAGTGCTCATACTCTTGAGTGAGTATAGTCTTCCTGTTCTTTTTTATTGCATCAGTTCCTTGGCATCTTGTCTCCAAAGCAACCCATATCTCCTTTACAGTCTTGCATCCAATTACCCTATTTAACATGACATTATCAATTGCACTATGCAACAGATGTCTTACCCTTGCATCTTTGGCAATAGATGAGATGTCTTCAGCTGTGTACTCACTTTTCTCCTTTGGTATGGTCTTTGCTGGTTGATCAGCAACTGCAATAGAGAGCTTGGTAGGCTAATGTGGTCAATCATTAATTCTATCAAGGTATTCTGGATCTGTAGCTTTTAGAAATATAGCCATCTTTACCTTCCATATAGGATACTCAGATGGTCTCAGTATGGGAACCCTAATAGTCTCATATCGACTGTGGGTTTGAGTGTTTTGAGTCTTGAGTTTTGGTGGGCTTAGTTGGAGTTTGTGTTTCTTCAGACATGATTGATTGTTTGGATCTTACTGTATGTGTGTTAACAGAAAGGCTCTGATACCACTTGTTAGGTCACACAATACTATAGAAGGGGGTTGAATATAATATTTATACAATTAAATCGATATATCAACACAAGTATGTAATAGTAATCAAGTATATTCAATATAATAAACTCTGTTACAATAGAATAGTTGTTCTCTCTCAGTGATGAACAATATCACTAAGAGCTGCTAGGTTACAATGTATGATCTTCCTCGTGAATGATAACACATCTAGTGTAAACCCTAAGCTGTGTTTATATAGTACACAGTTACAAGATATCTTCTGATTGATATGGAATATAATTTTGTCTCCTAAAATATATCAATCAGATATTATCTTTTACAAGTCTTCTTGTTGTCCAACTCTTCATGCATATCTTCTATTATTTTAGTCCAGATCCTCTCATGTAAATCAACAGCATTCCTTATCTGAAGTTCCCGCACTTAAGTCCTGATATAAATCCTGACGGCCTTAAGTTCTGATATTAAGTTCTGACTTCAGTAAGTTCTGATTTCCAGTAAGTCCTGATATTAAGTTTTGAAACTACACACAACAGATTAGACATGACATCTCAAATATATCTAACATGGTTTTTTCCTCAAACCACAAACCAAACCACACATGCGGTTTGATCGAATTTCCAAACCGCACCCACACCGCGTACCCTCAAAAACGGCATAAACCACACCACGGAAATGCGGTGCGGTGTGGTATGGTTCACTGCGGTTTATACTTTACAAGTTCGAAAAATTTAAATAATTACAAAAATTAATTAAATTCCTGAATAATATAACAAAGTCACCAATATTCTTCAATAATACAAATTAGAAATTACACACTGGAAAGTTTAACTTTTTTAGGAATTCATTTACAAAACAAAAGTAGCTTAAAAGTGCAAAAGAAAAGACATAAACAGCAGCTCCAAAATCGGATCATCTGTTAAGTGACCTTGTCTAGTAAGTGTTGATACCGTTTTATTTATACCGCTGCTTATTCTTTTCTGCCTCTATTCTACTTTTGCTTTCACTTTGTACCATCAAGTGTGTATTCAGAATTGATATTTTATACTAATTTTAAACCGAAAAATAATGATCATTATCTAATAAACATTGTATAATCTCCAACGCAAATTATGGTCTCAAAGAGTATCTGATTAGTAAACTATATTTTAATTACCTAAATACATTATTAAATATTGGGTTGTACATATTTAGTGGGCTGACCCGATAGAAATATAAGTATATTATATATATATATAACATATTAAATATTGTGGTGCGGTGCAGTTTGAACCGCATTTCAGAAATTTAAAACTACAATCCGCACCGCACCGCGCGGTTTATTAAAAATTCAAACCGCAACTGCACCACAAAAATTAAAAACTGCATTTTGCGGTGCGGATTGGTATGGTGCGGGCGGTTTTTGCAGTTTGTGCGGTTTTCTGCTCACCCATAATTTCCTACATCTGAAAATTCAGTGGTATCCTATGGTGTAAGCCTTTGAGGAAATTTCATAATTTTCTTCAGTAGGTCTTGAAATCAGCTTCATTGGAATCATAAAACCATTATCTTCAATTTCCATATTCGGGAATTTTCCGTCTGAATAACACATGGTCTTCGTTTTCTTCAAAAGATTTAAATCATCTTTAACGCTCAGAGGAATGTTGAGTCTACCAATCCTTTGAGAACCTTTGGATTGGATAAATTCAAATTATTTAAAATTCAAAAATATCAAGTGTTAAATATATTTGTGATGTCATAACTAATCTGATGTGTTTAGTTTCAGAACTTAATATCAGGACTTATCAGGACTTACTGGAAATCAGAACTTACTGAAGTCAGAACTTATATCAGAACTTAAGGCCGTCAGGATTTATATCAGGACTTAAGTGCGGGTACTTCAGATAAGGAATGCAGCTGATTTACAGGAGAGGATCTGGACTAAAACACTGGAAGATATTCTTTAGAGTTGGAAGACTAGAAGACTTGTAAGAAGATAATATCTGATTGCTATATTTTAGGAGTCAGAATTATATTCCATATCAATTAGAAGATATCTTGTAACTGTGTACTATATAAACACATCTTAGGGTTTACACTATATGTGTTATCATTCACGAGAAAGATTATTCATTGTAACCCTTGCAGCTCTTAGTGATATTGTTCATCACTGAGAGAGTAGTTTAACCTACTTTGTAACAGAGCTTATTATATTGAATAAACTTGATTACTGTTACATACTTGTGTTCTAAATCGATTTGATTGTATAAACACTATATTGAACCCCCTTCTATAGTGTTGTGTGACCTAACAAGTGGTATCAGAGCATCTTTGTTGATATACAAACAGTGAGATCCAGTTTACAATCATGTATAACGAAACACAAACTCCACCTAAGCCCACCAAAACTCAAGATACTCAAAACAATCAAACCCACAGTCGATATGAGAGTATTAGGGTTCCCATACTGAGAGCATCTGAGTATCCTATATGGAAGGTAAATATGACTATGTTTCTGGAAGCCACAGATCCAGAATACCTTGATAGAATTAATGATGGACCATATAAGCCTACCAAGCTCTCTGTTGCAGTTGTTGATCGACCAGCAAAGATGATACCAAAAGAGAAATGTGATTACACACCTGAAGACATCTCATCTATTGCCAAGGATGCAAGGGTAAGGCATTTGCTGTATAGTGCAATTGACAATGTCATGTCAAACAGGGTAATTGGATGCAAGACTGCAAAGGAGATATGGGATGCTTTGGAGATAAGATGCCAGGGAACTGAAGCCATAAAAAAGAACAGGAAGACTATACTCACACATGAGTATGAGCATTTTGACTCAAAATCTAATGAGTCACTAACTGATTTATATGACAAATTTGTCAAACTCTTGAATGATCTGTCACTGGTGGACAAGGAATATGATCTTGAAGATTCAAATCTAAAATTCCTTTTAGCTCTTCCTGAAAATTGGGATTTGAAGTTTACTACCATAAGAGACAACTATGACCTTACTGAAACTACTCTTGATGAAATTTATGGTATGCTCAAGACTCATGAACTTGAGATGGATCAAAGGAGAAAAAGGCATGAAAGAAAGTCAAATATAGTTGCTCTTAAAGCTGAGGAGGAATCTCCTAAAGTGGTTGTCTCAAAGAGGGGCAAAGGAAAGGCTCTCATCATACAGTCTGATTCAGAATCATCAGATTCTGATGATGATGATTCAAAAACTGAAAATTTCTCTTAAGTAGATGTTGATGCAGAGATGATGTAGCTGTGTGCTCTTATGGTGAAGGGTATCACCAAGATAGCCTACAAGAAATTCAGAAAGGGTAAGAAGTTTTCCAGGAAAGGTGGAAGTTCTGAAAAGAAAGGGTTCAGAAAGTCTGAAGGCAAAGGAGGAAAGTCTGACAGAGGAGACAACTCAAATGTCAAATGCCACAATTGTGGTGAAAGAGGCCACATCTCTCCTGACTGCAAGAAAGGAAAACGTGATAAAGGCCATACACTTATCACAAAGAAGAAAAACTAGGCAGATACTTCAGATTCTGAAGAAGAGGTGAACTATGCCTTGATGGCAAATGCTGATAGCAGTTTTGAAACTGCTGAACTGAAGGTACCTCATTCAACTCTTACTTTTTATACTGATGATATTACTGAGTTGAGATTATATCTTAAAACCATGTTCATTAGTTTTAGAGATCAGACTTTAGAAAATGAAAGATTAAAATCTGAAAGTCTTCCTCTTAGAAACAGAAATGACTACTTAAAAAAAGAGTTAGTTTTTCTTCATCAAACTCAGAAAGAAAGAGATGATTCTGTGTATGTTAAGAATGAATTGCTAAAACTGAATGAATCTCTAAAAACTTATTTAGAAAAGGAAAGAGAAATCATCAGGACTTGGACTAACTCAGGCAGATAAAATCAGAAAATCTTAGAAAATGGAAATTGGAAAGAAGGACTAGGTTACCTAGATGATAAAGAAGAAAAGGAAACGGTGTAATCTAAACTAAACTTTACCAAGAAAGCTGAAAAGCCTAAAGTTAATCCTGTTAAGTTTGTAGCAAAAACTATTATGTCTGATTCTGAAAAGATGAAAGATTCTAAGACAGAAGTCAAAGAAAAGTCAACTTCTGACAAATTAAAACAGGACAAACCAGCTTCAGTAAACATAAGTTTGATGACAAAGAAGCAGCTTAAGTATAAGCTGAAAGAGATTAGAAATGTGAATAAGGTAAAGGAAGCTAGGAAAAATAGGAATGGAAAGGAAGGTGTGAATAAAAGTAATAATTATATGCCTGTTCCTAATGCTCCTAGAAAGAAATACTATAACTGTGGAAACTCTAAACATCTTGCTTCTTGTTGCAGGAAAAATAAAGATATAAACTCTTTACCTCCTAGATCAGGAGTTAAGAGTCAGTCTGTTAGGTTTAAACCACAAAATCCTTGTTTTCATTGTGGTAGTTTATGGCATTCCATTTATACTTGTAAGGAATATCATAGTTTGTACTATGATTATTATCAAATAAAACCTTCTTTAAAGAAAGTTAGTGTAATTCCTTCTAATGTAAAGTTTGATGCAAAATCTGATATAAAGTCTGATAAACAACATGTTAGCATAAACTCTGAAATTAAATCCGCTGCAAATGCTAACAAACTTAAAAAGGCCAAAGGATCCAAGCAAGTTTGGGTCCTTAAAACTAACCAATAGTGGTCTTTGTGATTGCAGGGCAACAGGAAAAATATCCTGGTTCTGGACAGTGGATGTTCAGGACATATGACTGGAAATAAAGCCCTGCTATCAGACTTTGTGGAGAAAGCTGGCCCAGGAGTTTCTGATGGAGATGGCAACATGGGAAAAACTTTGGGATATGGCAATATCAATCTTAGGAATGTCATAATTGAATCAGTAGCTCTTGTCTCAGGACTTAAATATGTAGGATTTTATACATCACAGAAGCATGGTAAAACATTTTCTTGATATAAAATCCATTTAAGTCATGCCTTGTAATTTTGTGTAAATGAAGTAGTATCAACTGATAAATTAAAGGCCTTCAACGGATGAGAAACAAAGCTTCAACGGATGTCCCTAAAGCTTCAACGGATAACATCCATCATCGGATGAATGCATCAACGAATAAATCTTCAACTGCTAAAGCATCAACGAATGTCTCTATAGCATCAACGGATAAGTACATCAACTGATGAAACATCAACGGATAAAAACTTCAACGGATGTTCAATTCCATAGCAGTTGAAAGTGACAATTCATAGGCTGACGGAGGCACATGGGTTGACAGAGACAATTGGAATGTGGTAGCCTCTGAAAATTTTCCCATAAAATATTATTATTATTACCCTTTTTCTAAACACTTTAGAAAAATAATTCTCTCACTTGATTTAATTTCCAAAAAATTAAATTCTTAATTAATAATATTAAGAACTTTTTTAATTAATTTATAATTAATTAAATCTTATTTAATCAATTATTAAATTTGCTAATTAATTTTTTATTTCACAAATAAATAATTACCAGCCATTATTAATTAATTCCTCCACCATTAAATCATTCTCTTTTATGGTGTGACCCTGTAGGTTCAATATTAAGCCGGTAGTAGAAATAAATAATAATAAAACTATTTTATCATTATTTATATAAATTCTCTAATTCATTAAATATGATTAATTAATAAATTAATCATATTTATTCTATATCGTGAGGGATACTTCTCAGCATATCGCAACTATCCGGATAATACGAATTCACTGCTTAGAATACCAAGAACCTATTCAGTGAATAGTTACCGTATAATTAATTCCTTCTATCTTGCAATGTCATGATTAAATACAAGGCATGGAACTCGTGTCAAGCCTATCTTATTTAATCATATGCTTTCTCATTCACTATGCTTAGTTCTAATTAATGTGTATTAGAAACTCCTTTCTAATTTCATTCACTCTGGCCAGAGATTCCTGAACTAGCATAAGTGGATCAGCATTGAACATTCTCTTCCTTTCACTGGAAGGGGTAGATCCTTTATTGATCATACAATATCTTCGTGTACAAATTCCTACACCCAGTAGAGCCTTTATTATTGTCCCTGGAGACTAAGAACTAAACCAAAGTATAGTTCAGTGTACACAAGATGACTATGATGACCTCAAGTCTAAGGATACTTGTACAACTATCACTATATGAACATCTGCTAACACGTGAGTGAACTCCATCACTTGTTCAGCTGTGTGAGTCATGTTCAATGAACTTATTCTATAATAAGCACCTACATACTAGCTATAGTGTCACCACACAAATGTCTATGAGAACAGACATCCTTCATAATGAAGCAAGCATAGTATGTACCGATCTTTGCGGATTACTAATTACCAGTTAGTAATCCTATGACCAGGAACTATTTAAGTTCAGAGTTATCATCTTTTAGGTCTTATTATTATGATCTCATCATAATCCATAAAAAGCTTTACACTAAACTATGGTATATCTTATTTAAACACTTAAATAGATAAAGCCCGCAATAAAACCAAAACAAGTCTTTTATTAATACCAATGAAATCAAAACAGAGTACATAAAAGTTAGTCCTAAATCATCATATATGATTGGACTTAGGTCACATCTCTTTCAAAATACAATCTGTTAAGTGTGAGTCAAATATGTGACAGAGGTTATCATGTGGATTTCTTTGAAGAACACTGTGAAGTTGTAAGTAATTCTACAGGAAAATTGGTTCTGAATGGTTACAGACATGGTAACATATATGAAGCCAGACTTTCAACAAATTCTGATGGTTCTGCAATCTTTCTGTTAAGCAGAACATCAATTGAAGAAAAATGGAATTGGCACAAGAGACTCTCTCATTTAAATTTCAACAACATAAATGAGCTAGTAAAGAAAGATCTTGTGAGAGGACTGCCAAAATCAGTATTTGCTCCTGATGGTCATTGTGACTCATGTCAAAAGGCAAAACAAAGAAAATCTTCATTCAAGAGCAAAACTGAATTCTCAATTCATGAGCCTTATCACTTACTGCATGTTGATCTATTTGGTCCAGTCAATGTCATGTCTATTGCAAAGAAGAAATATGCTATGGTTATAGTGGATAAGTTCACAAGATACATTTGGGTGTATTTCTTGCACAAGAAGAATGAAACTGCATCTACTCTAACTGATCATGTAAGACAGCTGGATAAGTTAGTCAAAGATTTTGTTTAAATAATAAGAAGTGATAATGGCACTGAGTTCAAGAATTAAATCATGGAAGAGTTCTGCAAAGAGCATGGAATAAAGCAAGAATTTTCTGCACCTGGAACTCCACAGCATAATGGAGTTGTAGAAAGAAAGAACAGGACTCTTATTGAAGCTACATGAACTATGCTTGATGAAGCAAAGCTACCAACCTATTTTTGGGTTAAAGCTATACAGACTGCTTGTTTTACACAGAATGCTACACTCATAAACAAGCATGGAAAAACAACATATGAGATCGTGAAGAAAAAGAAGCCAAATCTGAAATACTTTCATATATTTGGATGCAAGTGTTTTGTTCTTAAGACTCATCCTGAACAGCTGTCAAAATTTGATCTAAAAGCTGATGAAGAAATTTTTTTTGGATATCCACTTTCCACAAAAGCCTTCAGAGTCTATAATTTAAGAACAAGGGTTGTCATGGAATCTATCAATGTATCTTTTGATGACAAAAAGATTACTGGACTTGAAGATTTCAATGATCATGATCAACTGAGATTTGAAAATGAAGATGTAAATTCTGATTCTGTAAATTCTGATGACCTAAATCCTGATCCTGTAAGTTCTGACGGGTTAAATTCTGATGTCATTGAAACTGTGGTAACTGCTCCAAGGGAAAATGCACCTGTTCAAGGGGAGCAAGCTGATGATCATACCACATCTCAAGACTCTCAAGAAGCATCAGAACCTGTCACTGGCTCTTCAAGTTCTGATTCATCAAGTGCTGATGAGCCAAATTCTGACAATTCTGGAAACTCTGATTCTTCAATTCCTAAAGTATCCAACTCAAATTCTGGAATCTTAGAGAGCATAACTTCAGGGGAGCATCAGAAAATGCTGATGGAGACAACATGGATCATGGGGGAGGATCCAGTTCTAGAGATCAACTTCCATTTGTAAGGAAGTGGACTAAATCACACACACCTGACTTAATAATTGGAGATCCTGAAGCAGGTGTCAGAACTAGAAGAGCAACATCGAATGAATGTCTCTATCATTCCTTTCTATCTCAGACTAAACCAAAGAAAGTGGAAGAAGCTCTTCAAGATGCTGATTGGGTGCAAGCAATGCAGGAAGAGTTAAATAAATTTGAAAGAAATAAAGTCTGGACCCTAGTGCCAAGAGCAAAGAACAGATCAATTGTTGGTACAAAATGGGTGTTCAGAAATAAAACTGACAGTGATGGCATAATTACAAGAAATAAAGCAAGGCTGGTTGCTAAAGGTTACTCTCAACAGGAGGGTATTGACTATGATGAAACATTTGCTCCAGTTGCTAGATTGGAAGCCATAAGAATCTTTTTGGCTTATGCTGCTCAAAAGAAGTTTAAAGTCTTTCAAATGGATGTGAAAAGTGCTTTTCTCAATGAAGAATTGGAAGGAGAGGTATATGTTGAACAACCTCCAGGCTTTGTAGATACAAAATTTCCATATCTTGTCTACATGCTTGACAAAGCACTTTATGGCCTTAAGCAAGCTCCAAGAGCATGGTATGAGACTTTAGCTCAATTTCTTCTGGAAAGTGGATTTAACAAAGGCACAATTGATAAAACTCTGTTCTATCTCAACCATGGAAAGGACTTACTTTTGGTACATATATATGTTGATGATATCATCTTTGGCTCTATAAATACAAAACTTTGTGAAAGGTTTTCAAAGCTAATGCAGTCAAGATATCAAATGAGTATGATGGGAGAACTTAGCTATTTTATGGGACTTCAAGTCAAGCAAACTGAATAAGGTACTTTCATAAATCAATCCAAGTACACCAGAAATTTACTCAAGAAATTTGGAATGCAAGACAGTTCAACTGCATCCACTCCCATGGCCACAGCCACCAAGTTAGATAAAGATACTGGAGCATCAGTAGATATTACTAACTACAGAGGTATGATTGACTCTTTACTCTATTTAACTGCAAGTAGACATGATATCATGTATGCTACCTGTCTTTGTGCAAGATTTCGGGCTGATCCAAGAGAACCTCATCTAATAGTTGTGAAAAGAATTTTCAAGTACCTCAAGGGTACAGCTGATCTAGGATTGTGGTATCCCAGGGAATCAGATTTTAAGCTAATAGGTTACTGAGATGCAGATTTTGAAGGTGCAAAATTGGGAAAAGCACTAGTGGAAGCTGTCAATTTCTTGGAGGCAGATTGGTTTCTTGGTTTAGCAAGAAACATAAATCAATTTCCACATCAACTGCAGAAGCAGAATATATTGATGCAGGAAGCTGTTGTGCACAAATTCTTTGGATGAAGAATCAGTTACTGGACTATGGGTTAGAATTTTCTAAAATACCCATTTACTGTGATAATCAAAGTGCTATTGCTATGACAGGTAATCCAGTTCAACATTCCATGACAAAGCACATCAGCATAAGGTACCATTTCATAAGAGAACATGTGATGTAAGGTATAGTGGAATTGTATTTTGTTCCAACAGATCAACAACTAGCAGATATCTTCACAAAACCATTATGTGAAGCTACTTTTACAAGACTGGTAAATGAACTTGGAATGGTTTCAGGTTCTTTCTCAAAATCTGTTTAGTTTTTGTTCTCATGCATCAGACTTTATGATCAGTGTTTACAGATTTTCCTATCTCTATGTAATCTATGCTTAGAATTGATATATATTAAACACTGCTTGTTATCTGATGTGATTCTATAAACTCTGAAAGTGTTTTGAATGTTCTGTGACTATTCAATCCAATGAGGATTATTTTGTTAGATGCTGACTTAGTAGTCTTTAACAAACTATGTATCCCATGTTTGAATTAGTTATTTATGTGGAAATCATTAACACAAGCAAATTCTGATTTTGAGCTTAGTCAAATTTACTTTGTGTATCTTATTACTAAGTCATAAACTAGATTCTTGCTTCTTATCTGTCAAATTCTGATGTCAGTAAATCTTAAGGATGAACTAAATGCTTAATAAGCCTCACTTATTTGAAGAAATAAATGAGAAAAGAAAAATTGAAATCAGGTACTCCTTTGAGATCTAGAGTAAATATGTGAAAGGGAAGACCTAAGTGCATTGCCGGTATTAAGTAATATGCATTAGAAAAGCAAATTTTTCTTGGTGACTTTTCACATTATCTGATTACTGGAGAAATATTCTGATAACAGCATAAATTCTGATAGCAGTTGTAACTCATTTACACTGAGAAGCCACTATAAAAAGAAGTCAAAAGATGCATAAAATGAGCACAAACAGTTGATGTGGATTCTTGCATAAATTTATTCTATAGTAGACTTCAAAATTAAAGACAGATTTTAAGCACTTGTCTTAGTTATGCCTTATTTCTAAGATATACTGAATTTTATCAAACTTTAATCTTTATCAGATATTTTGCAAATACACACACTCTCACTCCATATGAATGATAAAAATTACTGTGGTGATTAAGTTGTTACTGATAAACAGTAAAGTATTATTTGCATAAATTCTCACTCCATATGATGATTAAGTTCTGATCATGCTGCCAGGTGTAAAAAGTCTGTTCAGCTTCACAAAAATTGTCGTTGTCACGTGGAGTGTATAAATAAGAGAGTTAAAAGATTTTATAATCTTTTACCTACTTTTCTTATTTTCTAATCTCTCTTATTCTCTCTCACTCTCTAGAATTCTCCGAAGCTATTTCTTACAGGCATTTCATCAAACACCTTGCAAACACACAACTTTTCACTAAATTTCTTATAGATATGGCACCTAAGGACGTTATCTTTAATGGAGCCAAGTTCGTCCTCAACAACTACATGGTTATTCTGAGCAAGGACGATGATCCTTCAGAACTTCACTTCATCCAAGACTTTCTTGCTCGAAGTAAAATTGGGTATGCTCTGACCCAACCACAAACTCTTTCAGGCAAAAAAATTCTGGAGTTTTGGAGGTCAGGAGTATATGATGATGGTGGTGAAAATGGGTCCCCAAACATTATTTTTACAACAGGGGAAGATGAGCACTTGGTCACCTTGTCAACTGTTCGACAAGCATTGCATCTACCAGAAAACTGTTCTTACAGTTCACAAGTTGGAGAGTCAGTACTTCAAAACATGATGGCAAATCTTGGGTATGAGAAATCTTTGTCCAAGCTAGGACAAATGAAGAGGCCCTACATCAGGAGAGAGTGGAGTTTCTTTTTCGATTGCATCACCAAAGCCTTTGCCAACAAGTGCTCCAACTTTGATGCTATACCAATTATGAGTCAGCAAATTGGGTATGCTCTTCTTCATCAAACCTATTTTGATTATGCTAGTGTTGTGCAAGGTTTTATAGGTGATAGGATGAAAGAAGATAGCAACATAGTATATTTTGCTAGATTCTGTCAACTTATATATAGTTTCTGTTGTTCTGATGCACCTTAAAACTTTAGTGAGACAATTGAACCCTTTAAACTTCAGAAAAGGGCTTTCACAGACTTATTATCTACTGATAATAAGAAGGATTTACTAAGACCCCTCCAAATTCCTCAATCTATTAAACAATTCTTAGTAAATGCTGATCCTCACACATACAAATCTATATATCCTGATGTTGCACCTACACAGCCTTCCACTACTCAAACAGCACAATCCTCTCAACCACAATCATCAGCACCTACTATCAGAACCTCACCTCTCAAATCCAAATCTAAACCATAATCAGGTACATCTCAACAAGTGCCAGTTGTGAAATCTGCTACATCATCTAGGCCCACAACCAAAAGGACTATCTCTGTGCCTAGATCTCCACCAAGGAGAAGAAGAAAGATAATTCTGAGAGATGAATCTGATGAGGATGAACAGGTACAGTTTCATGCATCAGAAACTGTGACAATAGCAGCTGAAGAATCAATTCTTCAGAAGGAGATAGAAGCTGAAGAGGTAACTCCTCAGAAAAAGAATGAAGCTGAGGCTTCTGGGATTTTGAAAAGGAAAATAAATTCAAGTTCTGATGCTGCTCAAGCAACTCCTTCACAACCAAAGTCCAGATCAAATAAGAAGAGAGCAGGTGTGAGAATAACACAAGCTCAATATGAAGAAGCTGAGGAAGGGGATCAAGAATCTCTGATCTCATCAGAACCAATAGTCATTGAAGCCCTTCTAGCACCTGAAGACACTGTTCCAGACACAGTGATCACACCTCTTATCTCTCCATTCAAGGAAACTGCTACAGTTGAAGATTCAGGATTAAGTCCTGAAATTGACATTTACAGGTTGAACATTCCAACTGTGTTGTTTCTGGAAGCACCACAAGCACAAGTGTCAACTCCACCTGTTTCTCCAATAAATGTTGATATTCCTACTACTCCAATTCTGAATTTGGAACCAGAAACAGATGAAGTTGTTCCATAATCTCCTTCAGTTACATACACTCTTGTGTTGTCAGAAGATGATGAGCTTTCCTCAAGTTCTGGAGAATCAACTCCAGTAAACAATCCAGCTCCAATTCTTGGAAAGGAGGAACTATTGAAATTTGTTGAAGAAGATGCTCCTGTTCCTTGGGAAGAAACTCATAGAGGAGTTGAATGGACCAAGAAGTGGAATGAATCTGACTTCATTCCCAGCTCAAATGTTCTGAAGGATCATATTGCAAAAGCTGATGAGTTGCTGACAAACTCTGATTTCAAGATACAACTTAAAGTCATAGCTCTCAGTACTAAAACACTTCAAGGTCTACACTCCACAACTCAAGAAAAGGTTGATAAACTTCAAAAAACAGCTGATAAGCTAGACATGGAGATCAAACTAGACAAAAAGAGGTTTATCAGACCTATTCAAGAGAAAGTGGAAGCAATTGAGAAAGTTCAAGAAAAGCAGCAGGCCCAACTGGATGAGGTCTTACAGAATCAAGCTGCTCAACAAACACAACTCAATGAAATCCAATCTTCAGTGGAACTACTTCTTTCTCTACTCCTATCAGATGATGCCAAAAAGGGGGAGAAGATAGTTAAATATAAATGCTCAACTAGTCAAGTACTGAAGAAAAAGGATGATAAAGAAGATGACCAGGGAAACCCTAGCAAGGGCAAAGGTCAAGATCAAGGCAAGCAAAGCAACAAAGTTTCTTCACAGAAACTAATTTCTGATTCTAGAAAATCTTCTACACAGAAGAATACAAGTTCTGAAGTTGTGTGCTCAAACTCTGATATCAAGTTCTGATTCTCAAATTCTGATGACAAAGCCTGATGTTCTTATTCAAGGTGGAAGTCAAGACTCTCAGAAGTTTTTACAAACTTTGGAGCTTAAGGGAAGGGAGACTACTGTCTACTATAAGGATCCTAAGATTCAGACATTTGATGAAGAAATTGCTAAAAGATTGTTTCTCAAGGATAATCCTGGAATGGATTTAGAGACTCTAAAGGAGGAAGAAGCTAGATTTGCAGCTGAGAAGACAAATCTTGAGTCTAAAGCTTCTAATGCAAAGAAACCTCCAAGGCCTAAGGAAAAAGGCATTGTGATCAAGGAGAATTCAACTTCTGAGGCATCAAAGCCCAAGACAAGATCACAAGTTGAAATTGATCCCAAAGAAAAAGGGAAAACAAAGATTGATGAATCTTCAAAGAAGAAGAAGAAGAAAACTCCTTCGGTACTAATAGATCCAGCCTATCAAGCTACAATGCATGATGATGATACTCTAATAGAAGAGGAAGTTGAATCTTTGAAGAGAAGGAAGAAACTAAAAGAAACAGAGTTAACTACTGATATTGCTCAATCTACTCAAACTCTGGAAGCTCAGAGTTTATCAAATTGTGAGAAGCTATCTGCTCAAGAAGATAAGGAAGCAGTTACAAATTCTGAACAAGTCATCAAGACATCAACCTCTAACAGAGCTCAAGTTGATTTGAACAAGATGACAATTGCTGATAAGAAGAAGCTGCTATGGAAGAAAGCTACTCCAGTGGAACCTAAGACCAATCTAATGCTGAATCGGCTTGCAATATTTGGGTTAAGAGCCACGCAACCTAGAGACAAAGCTGGATTAGGTTCTGAAGATGAAAAGATACAAACAGGAGTAGAAGTTACTCTCAGAGATCCATTCATGCTGACAGACAAACCATATGAAGAAATCAAACAAAAACACCTTGACAAAGTGCTGTCTGCTCAAATTGTGATGGATGTTCATGATAAAGATGACCTGAAAGAGAAATTGATCTTATTTCTCAATGATGGAAGAACTTACAGACTAGCAGACTCTGATGTGCTAAAGAAGTCTGTCAAAGAGCTTCAACATATTCATTATCTTCTGGAAGTTAAATCTGATGTTACAAGAAGATGGTCAGATTATATTCCGAAGGCTATAAGAGATCTTCTCAGAATCTCTGGTTCAAAAGCTTCTGAATACACTCCAATAATCACTGAAGATGATGGAAGAGAAATTCCTATGAGGAAGAATTTTGCCAAGGTAGAAGTAATTCTGAAAGGAAGATGCTTATGTTACAATGAAGACTCTTCACATCCTAGAGTTATCAGACTTGGTGATGGACTTGAAAGAACATCAATTCCAGCACTCAGAACAGCCATTTATCAGATTGGTGATACTACAAATGAAGAACTGATGCAAGTCAAAGCACAGTTAGTTAAAGTTCTGAGGAATGCTGAGGACAGACTGGTAAAAGACTTTACAAGGAATCACTTTGGATTCAGATTGATCCAGTGATATTGGTAAAGCTACATGTACTGTAAGTTGTAGTTAGTTGTCTAATTAAACTCTCATTACATTTGTACTTAAATGTTTTTGACATCATCAAATCTATTAACTTGTATATTTTTCATAATTTACAAGTTGGGGGAGATTGTTAGATATATTTGTGATGTCATAACTAATCTGATGTGTTTAGTTTCAGAACTTAATATCAGGACTTACTGGAAATCAGAACTTACTGAATTCAGAACTTATATCAGAACTTAAGGCTGTCAGGATTTATATCAGGACTTAAGTGCGGGTACTTCAGATAAGGAATGCAGCAGATTTACAGGAGAGGATCTGGACTAAAACACTGGAAGATATGCTTTATAGTTGGAAGACTAGAAGACTTGTAAGAAGATAATATTTGATTGATATATTTTAGGAGACAGAATTATATTCCATATCAATTAGAAGATATCTTGTAACTGTGTACTATATAAACACAGCTTAGGGTTTACACTATATGTGTTATCATTCACAAGAAAGATTATTCATTGTAACTCTAGCAGCTCTTAGTGATATTGTTCATCACTGAGAGAGTAGTTTAACCTACTTTGCAACAGAGCTTATTATATTGAATAAACTTGATTACTGTTACATACTTGTGTTCTAAATCGATTTGATTGTATAAACACTATATTCAACCCCCTTCTATAGTGTTATGTGACCTAACATCAAGAGTTGATAATTTTTGAAAATTAAAAAAATATAAAAATATGAGAACTTGATTGTTTGGGCTGACACACCGGATCTGATCTGTATATCGATCAACAAGCTCTGATATCAATTGTTAGGTCCCGAAGTATCGTAAAAGGGAGGGTTGAATACGATACTCACTAAATTAAAAAATTCTTTTGATTCTTTTACGGATATATAATTTAATGTTCGGTTAGTGGTTCCGTGTTCTTGGGGTGAATAGTGTTTAGGACAATAAAGTAACGAACACAAGATATTCGGGGAAGTATATATTCATATATAAATCCTCGGGGGTGTTGCTACACTCCACTAAATAAATTAACCGGCTACAATCCAAGAATAATAATTTTCTTGCTTCTACAAAGATATACAAATTAAATCCTATACAATGATCTAGCTTTTTGATTGTCCAAGTATCTAATTACCGAATAACGATTATAATGCCCCTATGAATATACAAGTGTTAAATCGGGCATTATAACATTTCTCCGGTGAGAAGTTAAACAGATATTCAATGTTCCTGAGCTTCTCTGTAGTTCTTTGCTGCTTGTTTTATCAACTCTCGTTTGAGAAGAAGATAAACAGAACAATACAATTCTTGATTGTTATATTCTTCTGCTTTTGTAGTGTAGGCTTTATATCAATCTTTATTACATGGCTAAATATTAGCCGACTAAATAAATTGATCAACCAATAAAGTTGTGGCTGAGAGAACTTGTTTCCTAGGACTCATTTCTTCACTTGCGAGTACTAGGAGGAGTTTTGCACTTGTATGAATTCTCCAACTTCTATGTTACGACCTACAAGCCCCTTGGAAGGCTTACTTGCGACCACTAGGGGTTCTTGGACCCTTTCTTGCGCACACAAGGCTCCAGGGAGATTTGCCTTAGCATATTTTTCATCCATCAAGTGACTTGCGACCCCTTTGCTTCCATTGGAGTCTAACTGGCGAATAGAAGATAGAGGAAGGTTTTTGACTTAAACTTTTGAGCTACTAGAAGCTAAGTTGTGACCCTAGGAGACCCTTTGATGGATTTTTAAACACAGCGGGGCGTGGAAAAACACTTTTACACACATAAAATCCAAATAAAAGCATATAAATCGTGAATAAAAATTCGAGGGATCGAATCTAACCTTTAAAAATAATTCGGAGACAACGATCAGAGATCCTTAGCAGTTGCTCCTCAAGTGTGAAGCACTCCACCGGTATCCACCAAGAAAACAACTTTTAGGAGGAGGAGGAGGTGGAGAGAATTTGGTTTTCTGAAACTTTTGGGTTTCTTGGGTTTCTGTGATTTGAATAAAATAGGGTCTATAATAGTGTATTTATAGGCAAAATTTTCAGCTGAAATTTTCCCATAAATAATATTATTATTATCCCATTTATTATTCTCATTAATAATTAAAACACCTTTTAATTATTAATCCTTTTTCTAAACACTTTAGAAATAATTCTCTCTCTTGATTTAATTTCCAAAAATTAAATCCTTAATTAATAATATTAAGAACTTTTCTTAATTAATTTATAATCAATTAAATCTCATTTAATCAATTATTAAATTTGCCAATTAATTATTTATTTCACAAATAAATAATTATTAACCATTATTAATTAATTCCTCCACCATAAAATCATTCTCTTTTTATGGTGTGACCCTGTAGGTTCAATATTAAGCCGGTAGTAGAAATAAATAATAATAAAACTATTTTATCATTATTTATATAAATTCTCTAATTTATTAAATATGATTAATTAATTAATCACATTTATTCTACATCGTGAGTGATGCTTTTCAACATATCGCGACTATCCGGATAATATGAATTCACTGCTTAGAATACCAAGAACCTGTCAGTGAATAGTTACCGTACAATAAACTCCTTATACCCTACAATGTCCCGATTAAATACAAGGCATGGAACTCGTGTCAAGCCTATCAAATTCAATCACTTTGCTTACCATTTACTATGCGTAGTTCTATGCAAATTAGAAACTTCTTTCTAATTTCATTTACTCTGGCCAGAGATTCCTGAACTAGCATAAGTGGATCAGCCTTGAACATTCGCTTCCTTCACTGGAAGGGGTAGATCCTTTATTGATCATACACTATCTTCGTGTACAAATTCCTATACCCAGAAGAGCCCTAATAATTGTCCCTGGAGACTAAGAACTAAACCAAAGCATAGTTCAGTGTACACAAGATGACTATGATGATCTCAAGTCTAAGGATACTTGTACAACTATCACTAAGCGAACAACTGCTGACACGTGAGTGAACTCCATCAGTTGTTCAGCTGGGCGAGTCATGTTCAGTGAACTTATTCTATAATAAGCACCTACATACTAGCTATAGTGTCACCACACAAATATCTATGAGAACAGACATCCTTCATAATGAAGCAAGCATAGTATGTACCGATCTTTGCGGATTATTAATTACCAGTTAGTAATCCTATGACCAGGAACTATTTAAGTTTAGAGTTATCATCTTTTTAGGTCTCACTATTATGATCTCATCATAATCCATAAAAAGCTTTACTCTAAACTATGGTATATCTTATTTAAACACTTAAATAGATAAAGCCCGTAATAAAAACAAAACAAGTCTTTATTAATATCAATGAAATTGAAAACAGATTACATAAAAGTTATTCCTAAATCCTAATACATGATTGGACTTAGGACATATTCCTTTCAATCTCCCACTAGTACTAAAGCCAATCACTCTGGTATCTAATACCCATCTCATCTTTATGACGATCAAAGTGACTTTCAAAAAGTAGCTTTGTGAGTGGGTCTTCTATGTTGTTATGTGTGTCAACTCTAATTCAATACAATACAAGAAATGTTATCGCGCTCCCACTAACCCTTTTGTAGACGCATGGTTCATCTACGTTTTCGATAAAATCAAACTCTTTGATTATCTCATCAAAACGAATGTTCCATCTTTCGAGAAGCTTGCTTTAAACCATATTAATCGCAAGCAAAATCCGAACTGATTTTAACAGGGCTACAGGTAAAAGGTTTCATCAAAGTCAATCCATTGCCTTTGTTTGAATCCTTTTCCCAAAAGCCTGGCCTTATAGGTCTCCACCTGGCCATCTGCTATAATCTATCTTTTGTATACCGTATACATAGATTCCATTCTGGATTTCATGGCACTATGCCATTTCTCTGAGTCAACACTACTCATAGCCTCATTATAGGTCACAGTGTCGTCATCATCAAATGATTGACAACTCATTGTCATTCTCAATGACAAGGCCATATTACCTCTCAGGTTGGTGAGACACTCTCCCTGTTCTATGAATGGGCTATTCCACAAAAGGTTGTTCAGTCAGAACAGGTGTTTCCACTTGATCCGTAGTAGTTTGTGCTTCTTGAACTTCATCAAGTTCAATTTTGCTCCCACTGTTTCCTTCAAGGATAAACTCCTTTTCCAAGAAGGTAGCATGTCTGGATACAAACACCCGATGATCGGTGCAAAAGTAATACCCTAAAGTCTCTTTAGGATATCCCACAAAACTACATTTTACGGATCGATATTCCAGCTTATCTGGGTCATCTTACTTGACATAAGCTGGACATCCCCAAATCTTAACGTGTTTAAGACTCGGTTTCCTTTCTTTCCATATCTCATACGGAGTTTGAGGAACAGATTTGGAAGGCACCATATTCAGTAAATATGCCGAGGTTTCCAATGCATAACCCCATAGGAATACTGGAAGATTTGCATAGCTCATCATGGACCGAACTATGTCTAACAAAGTTCGATTTCTCCTTTCAGATACCAATCTGGAGGAGTCCAATGGGAGACTATACCATTTACTTAGAGATAATTTAGAAACACTCCATTAAAGTATTTACCACCTCGATCTGATCGAAGAGTTATGATACTATGTTTGGTTGTTTCTCCACTTCATACTTATATTCTTTGAACTTTTCAAAGGCCTCAGACTTGTGTTTCATCAAACACATATCCGAATCTAGATCTATCATCTATGAAAGTAATGAAGTATGAAAATCCACCCATGGCTTGCGTAGACATTGGTCCACATACATCTGTGTGTACCATTCCTAGCAAATCTGCAGCCCTCTCTCCATGTCCACTAAATGGAGACTGCAGTGCCACTATGAAGTGAGATTTTCATCATCCCTTTTCTTTTATTAGTTTGTTCAATCTGAAGTAAATTATGTCACATATATACAGACCATTATTTAAAGCACCACGTCCATAAAGAATATTATCTCTAAGAATAAATCATTCATTATTCTCAATAATAAATGAAAAATCCAGCCAAGTCTAACATGGGAATAATATTCCTCACAATCGAGGGAACAAAATAACAATTATTTCAAACAATAGTCTTGCCCGTAGGCATATGTAAATGAAATGATTCTACATCTACAGCAGCAACTCTTGCTCCATTTCCCATCAGTAGAATCACCTCCTCTTCTTCAAGAGTCCTACTTCTCCTTGGTCCCTGCAAAAATTGCAGATATGAGAACCACAGGCGGTATCTAATACCCAAATAGAAATGACATATTCACTTCTATCATGAACATACCTGAATCAGAAGCGGTAGTCTCACTACCCTTCTTCTTCAATTCTGCAAGGTAAACCTTGCAGTTCCTCTTCCAGTGCCCCACCTTATTACAGTGAAAGCAAACAACTTTGCTCTTGGGGTCTTCAGCTTTTGGTGGAACCGGCGTTTTCTCACCCACTTTCTTCTTCTTGGAAGAGTTCCTCTTCCTTTACTTAGGATTGGAACCTTCACCAATTAGAAGAACAGAACTCTTCTTAGGGGGAAAATTCGATTCCGCAGTCTTCAACATGTTGTGGAGTTCAGGCAGGCTGACATCCAACTTATTCATGTGAAAGTTCACAACAAACTGCGAGAACGAACTCGGAAGCGATTGCAAGACCAAGTCTTGGCTCAGCTCCCCATCCATGGCAAAACCAAGTTGTCCAAGACGTTCAATCAAATTGATCATCTTAAGTACATGGTCATTCACAGATGATCCCTCAGACATCCTACAACCGAACAACTCCTTTGATATCTCATATCGAGCTGTCCTCCCCGCCACATCATACAACTCTTGTAGATGCATGAGGATAGTGTGAGCATCCATATGCTCATGTTGCTTCTGTAGCTCAATGTTCATGGAAGCTAGCATGATGCATTGAGCAACATTCGCATCATCTATCCACTTACGATACACAACGTGTTCATCATTATGTGCATCATTAGCAGGTTCAGTAGGCTTAGGTGAGTCAATCACGTATTCCAGCTTCTCAATCCTGAGAACAATTCTCAAGTTTCGAAGCCAGTCAGCATAATTAGGACCAGTCAATTTGTGA
Source organism: Apium graveolens (assembly GCF_009905375.1). NCBI lineage: Eukaryota > Viridiplantae > Streptophyta > Magnoliopsida > Apiales > Apiaceae > Apium > Apium graveolens. Next base: position 7,858,018 of record NC_133653.1, read on the forward strand.
GCATCCAGTATGCTCCTGAGTGATAGTGCAGAAGACATAACGTACAAAGTAAATCTGTAAATGATAAACACATAACAACACTTAGCAAATATTCGATTTCATTTTAAAACACTATATGAATCGGGTCTTTATTCATAAGTGGCTCCCACTAGTTTTCCTAATTTATTCAACCCCCTACATGAAAAATTAAGCATTCATAATGCTAGTGGGAATAGGGATCCTACATTCCATTACACGACCCCGGCTGTAGCACGAACCGCCATGCAATGTTCAATAGGCAGACAACTCTTGTCAATTACATCTCATGTTATTCCCTAATCAAACTTTAGCCTCTTGAATAATTGAGTCTCGGCTGTAGCACGACAAACTCAATATTCTAAGTCAAGTCTAACCCAACATTCCGTACAGTTGAATCAGTCCCCAAAGGCCCACGGCTGTAGCACGTACCGACCTTTAGATTCTTATTCAATGTACACATCTCTATGTAATAGACAAGTATTTCTTATTTCGAAATCAAAGCCCTCGGCTGTAGCACGAACCGACAATGATTCAAAAATAAGAACTACTTTTCTATCATGTTGGAAGGCTATGACCGACACAAGCCCGTTGTATCATTGGCCAATTACTACTTGATATTATTTAATTTTAGAGGGATTATATTACGTTACAATCATAATCATATTATAAAGAGATTCTTCCTTTTAAATTAAATATTTCAAATCAATAATCAATAATCAGACGATTCCCAGATCGGGTGGAGCATTATCAAGAGGCGTCACTTAATAACCCTTTCTTACAGATAGAAATCTGTTGTTGACAGAATCATCCTTTCTCTCATATCGAAAATTCATATTCAATTACGTGTTTCACAAACACAAGAATCTCATGATTGTATTCATAATATTGTTCTTAAGGTTATGAAACAATTTCACTATACTAGGTTGTCTAACAAACGCCTTATGTTCATTGAAGTTCACCTAAATCTATCATCGCATGATAAACTAAGCATATATCACATATATAAACATGAATAAACATCAAGGTAGGCATGTTACATCATCTAGCACATTAGTCTAAGCATTATACATCTCTATGTATCACATGAAGCATTTAAAAGCAATTAAAAACAGTCAAAAACAGCTTTAAAACACTTCATGGAAATATAAACAGTTCAAAACTTTTATATAAACTAAAATAGATCACTCCATTAGATCCGTCTCGAAAAAACGAATCCAACGGTATATTGCGCGCCCAAAACGGAGTTACGAAACTCCCAGAAAATCAATTTTAATGTAAACAGTCGGGCTGTAACGCATTACAGGAACGCGTTACAAGCCCTGTAATGCATTCCGGTGATGCGTTACAAGGGTGTAACGCATTCCGTGAATGCGTCACAGGTGTGTAACGCATTCCCAGAATGCGTTACACCCGTATATTTTTTTTTTTTTACTTTTTCAGCCGCCGCCGTTGCTGTCTTCCTCGAATTCCGTGCAAGTCAGCTGACAGCCTGTTCTTTCTTTCTCCGTGCCAACAGCAGAGTGACAGACAAGCAGCAGTACAAGCAAATATACTTACAATTCATATATATATATATATATATGATTATTTAATTACGAATTTAATTGCTAAGAACTTCAAAAATTCATAATAAAAAATCTATACATCCTAAAATTATGAAAAAAATACCCAGACGATCTACAACACTTGTAGAACCCAGATCAATATTCAAAATTATTCTGAGAAACGATTTCTCATCAGACAAAATTAATCCATAATATAACTTGTAAAAATCATAATTAATTCATACAAGCACATAAAATTATGAAAATTTTACCACAGATCCATATGCATACAACCTATGCTCTGATACCATTGATGGATTTTTAAACACAGCGGGGCGTGGAAAAACACTTTTACACACATAAAATTCAAATAAAAGCATATAAATCGTGAATAAAAATTCGAGGGATCGAATCTAACCTTTAAAAATAATTCGGAGACAACGATCAGAGATCCTTAGCAGTTGCTCCTCAAGTGTGAAGCACTCCACCGGTATCCACCAAGAAAACGACTTTTAGGAGGAGGAGGAGGTGGAGAGAATTTGGTTTTCTGAAACTTTTGGGTTTCTTGGGTTTCTGGGATTAGAATAAAATAGGGTCTATAATAGTGTATTTATAGGCAAAATTTTCAGCTGAAATTTTTCCATAAATAATATTATTATTATCCCATTTATTATTCTCATTAATAATTAAAACACCTTTTAATTATTAATCCTTTTTCTAAACACTTTAGAAATAATTCTCTCTCTTGATTTAATTTCCAAAAATTAAATCCTTAATTAATAATATTAAGAACTTTTCTTAATTAATTTATAATCAATTAAATCTCATTTAATCAATTATTAAATTTGCCAATTAATTATTTATTTCACAAATAAATAATTATTAACCATTATTAATTAATTCCTCCACCATAAAATCATTCTCTTTTTATGGTGTGACCCTGTAGGTTCAATATTAAGCCGGTAGTAGAAATAAATAATAATAAAACTATTTTATCATTATTTATATAAATTCTCTAATTTATTAAATATGATTAATTAATTAATCACATTTATTCTACATCGTGAGTGATGCTTTTCAACATATCGCGACTATCCGGATAATATGAATTCACTGCTTAGAATACCAAGAACCTGTCAGTGAATAGTTACCGTACAATAAACTCCTTCTACCCTACAATGTCCCGATTAAATACAAGGCATGGAACTCGTGTCAAGCCTATCAAATTCAATCACTTTGCTTACCATTTACTATGCGTAGTTCTATGCAAATTAGAAACTTCTTTCTAATTTCATTTACTCTGGCCAGAGATTCCTGAACTAGCATAAGTGGATCAGCCTTGAACATTCGCTTCCTTCACTGGAAGGGGTAGATCCTTTATTGATCATACACTATCTTCGTGTACAAATTCCTATACCCAGAAGAGCCCTAATAATTGTCCCTGGAGACTAAGAACTAAACCAAAGCATAGTTCAGTGTACACAAGATGACTATGATGATCTCAAGTCTAAGGATACTTGTACAACTATCACTAAGCGAACAACTGCTGACACGTGAGTGAACTCCATCAGTTGTTCAGCTGGGCGAGTCATGTTCAGTGAACTTATTCTATAATAAGCACCTACATACTAGCTATAGTGTCACCACACAAATATCTATGAGAACAGACATCCTTCATAATGAAGCAAGCATAGTATGTACCGATCTTTGCGGATTATTAATTACCAGTTAGTAATCCTATGACCAGGAACTATTTAAGTTTAGAGTTATCATCTTTTTAGGTCTCACTATTATGATCTCATCATAATCCATAAAAAGCTTTACTCTAAACTATGGTATATCTTATTTAAACACTTAAATAGATAAAGCCCGTAATAAAAACAAAACAAGTCTTTATTAATATCAATGAAATTGAAAACAGATTACATAAAAGTTATTCCTAAATCCTAATACATGATTGGACTTAGGACATATTCCTTTCACCCTTGGCTCCTTACTTGCGACCATAGCATGCTTATAGGGCTAACTTGCGACTGAAAACTCCCTTGGAAGCTTTGAATCATTCCTAGTGGGCCATAGAGCACATGGGATGGATTTTCTCTCTCATCCTCATTCTAACTGGCGACCCAAGCTCCCCTTGGGAGTGTTAGTTGCGACCCTATCTCCCCTTGGGAGTGTTAGTTGTGACCCTAACTCCCCTTGGAGGTGTTAGTTGCGACTACAAGGAACAACAAGCATTTTTGAGATAGTTTCTTTTTCCATTTCTTCCCTGTTGCTCCTACTAGCTCAAAACCAACTCTCGTACTTAGATTTTAAGCTATACTTCAAGGTTATTGCTCCTTCTAATCAATAGAGTGGCTATGGTGACTCCTACTGCAAGGTAGTGGTCACTTTGACTTAATTTCTGTAGAACGCTTTAACCCTAAGATGTCCCGTCTTCAAGTCTTCTATTTGAGTCTTCGTATAAACCATATATCCAGCATATCCAGATACGAATACTCACTTAACAATCTTCCTAATGATAGTACTTAGTTTCCTTTCACGAATCACTGATACCTAGTGCTATAGTCTGGTTCACAGGTGACTAGTTCTGCTTTCATGCCTTCGTACTATAATCTTCTCAAATCATTGTTAAGTTTGCAACAACCTTATCGCTTCGAATACTGATTGTCAATAAATAATTGTACTTTCACCGGAATCTTCTTTGGTACTTAGAAAACGTCTTCATTATTACTACAATCTTGAATACTTTATTCATTGTTCTTCACTGACGCTTGAACATATAAATGAACACCTTTCAGTGAGTATAACTTCAAGAATGCAGTTATCTTCTTTAACCTATGTCTATACCCTGTCTTCAATTCTTCAGATTTCTATGCTTCGAACATTGTCTATCTTCAATCAATGACAATACCCTGAAATCTTCTGATGAAACTTTTACACTGAATCTTCAACACTTCCGAAACCCTGAAAGTCTTTAACCTTTATTCTTCACTGAGGCATGAACATATTAATGAATTTTTTTCAGTGACCTGTAAACAAACTTCAAAATTTCTTCTAATATTTTGATTCTTTGTATTTGCCTTGTCTTCATTTCTTCCTAATTTCTTGTGTAGACGTATTATTATTCATTTGTCCTGTTCTAGTGTTGAGTCATCACGTCTACTGTTCATACAACTTCGCAATCTCACAAACATCAATGAATATTGCTTATCTAAAAGAATTATTTTTAAAAAGCCAATTTTTTTAAAGTGACAACTGGAAAATAAATCGATTTAATATATCATCGTAGTTTTAACAAATCTCGTGAGATCTCATATCAAATTTTGAATATTTTTAAAATTAGGACAAGTCCCAAAAACAATAATGCGCTACCAGTGAAGTTAGTAATTTTAATATAAATAATCAATTGAATTGATCCTAAAAGACCTCAAACATATTAATATATATTAACATAAGATATTATAAAATTTCACATTATTGGTAAGACATTCTCGCCGAGCTTGTAATTCAAATTTACTAAACATAGAATGTGACGATATTTTTCGGCCATGTCATGTAGTCAAATTTCGAGTATTTTTTGAATAATGGGTCAAGTTCTGATTTCAAATTCGAAATAAACTAAAAAGTATTGACTCATTATAATTCGAACTAATCTAAATATGTAATAACAACATAGATTATTTATATATAAGCGATTTAATTTTCAATATCTTCTTTAAAAATTATATATGTACATTTTAATTACTTTTTATAATAAAAATATGTTAAAAATATATGAGATATATTTTCAGACTAAAAAATGATTAATAAATAAGATAATAATCCATTTATATACTATACCTAACTTTATATTTGGAATTCAATTCTTTAAAATTAATTATACAAATATTAAAGTAACTATCTTTTTTTTTGCGGAATTCAAGTAACTATTTTTAAAGTTAAATAAAATATTCATTTAGTATATTTACATATTATGTGTACAATAAAAAGTACATGTGACAATATGGTGTAGTTGTATGAGGTTGTATAGGTGAATGAAATATATCCAGTTCGATTCCCACAAAACACATCTTTTATATAAATATTAAAAATAGGGATAGTTTGTACCAACATTTATTTAGATGAAAAATATTCTAATTCCTAAGGAGTTCGTCACAAATTTGGATGGATCAATTGTTGATCTAAATTTGAATTTTTAGATCAAAACTGCTGGAGATGGCCTTATGCATTAAATTAATAACTTATTTAAAAATCTAAAATTTTAAATTGTTAACATATAATATATTTTTGGGGTTTTTTCATAAATATACCAAAAAAGAAAACTTTTGCAAAATTAATTACAGTTTTTTAAACTAATTGCAGTTTTACTTTCCACTTGCATTTTATTTGCAAAACTACCCAAAGAGCAAAAAAGAAAAATATAGAAACTACAACTAGGTTCAATACGTATTAACACATAGATCCACGTATGCACAACACTCGCACACGCCGGAAACCGCCTGTCACTACCGCCGGAAACCCCCTGACCGGTGGTACCCTTACATCTTCATATAAGATATTGGCTCAGTTGATTGATTCTCGTCATTCACAATTCAATCAGCTCAGCTTTGTTGTTAGTGATTTATGTGTATACTTTGATATTAGGAGAAATGGTTTTTTGGGGTTTTGTGTTCATGTGATTGTGGTTAAGAAAGAGTTTGTGGAGTGTAATGTGTTTGTTTGTAATGCGCTTGCGATGATGTATTTTAGGAGTGGGGTTTTGAGAGATACACGGAAGGTATTTGATGAAATGTGTCATAGAGGGGTTGAGGATGTTGTTTCATGGAATTCAAATATGGTTGCCTATGTGCAGAGTGGGGATGTTCAGGGTGCACTGAAGTTGTTTTAGAGGATGGGGATGAGTGGTAGTTTGGTGTGAGGGCGGATGCAGTTAGTTGATTTCATGGTTGCTTTTGTGATATTAGTATTGGCCCCGCAGGGGCACTCATTTTTCTCCATTTGCAACCACTTGTAACTTATTTTACAACTAAATGTAATTTTCAACAGATTTTTTGAAATTTGTATTTGTGGTTGCATATATGGTTGCTAGCAGTTGCAGATATGGTTGCAAATACAACCTCCATCTTTAAGTTAACATTTATATAAGAGATACTTCAGTTTATGCCAAGTATCTCAACACTGATCATAATAACAAGTTATGCTATGCAAAAGATTCCTTAGTTAAGCTGAATTTGTATTTTTGGCTTGAAGAGAATGGTTCATATAAACTGTTTGCATATTGGGTTGCATGAGGAGTATTAAAAAAAGGGTTTAGCCTTTGCTAAAACTGTAAAATATTATATAATAGTTGCATAATTGATTATACAGATTGGTGCATAATAGTTATAAATTGCAAGTTGGGTTACATTTTTATGTTTTTAATGTTTATGAATGTTACATTTAAAGTTGCAATATTATATTACATTTCCTGCAGTACATAGTGTGTTTCACTTTGTTTTAGTTCTTTAAACTTTGTCGTATAATTTGTTTCCATGATGTTATGTAATTTTAGATTAGTTTGTTCTACAATTAAAAAAAATGTTTAATAACTTGTTGCATAAGTAAACAAAATGTTTAATAACTGGTTACATAAGCTGTTGAATATAATTTTTTTAATAACAATTTTTTGTAGTATATTTTAATAATTCAAATATTTTATGAATTGTAGTTCGAGTAACATAAGTTGTATTCTATGTTGCATACTGGGTTACGCATTTTGTAAAAATGCGAAGTTGGTTGCATAATTGATTTCAATTTTGAATTAGTAAGTTAATTTAATAGTTTCATAATAAGTTACATAAAGTGTTTTAGTTAGCTAATGGTTTAATATTTTCATTCATAAAAGGTATTTAATAGGGGTTTTAAAAGTTTTTAACATTTTAGGGTTCATTAATCCCAAGTTGGGTTTTAGAAAATTAAGGCTATGGTTTAGTGCCGAACCTTAAACCGTAGGGACCAGAGTATGTTGTAATCTTGGGTCCTAATTTAAAAGATTTAACATTTTAGGGTTCATTAATCCCAAATTGGATTTTAAAAAATTTATTTTGGATTAATGAATCCTAAATTTTCTGCAACCCATTATGAAACTAACAAATTAACCTTTTGATGCAACTTCACCAAACACATTGGCAACTTAAACCACTTTCTGCAACAGATCATTCAAATAACCAACAACAAATTGTAATAAATTATGCAACTTACTATGCAACCTAACCCCATAAATAAACAGCTCAAACCAAAATCATTGTACATCACAACTCTTTTTGCAACCCGTTATGAAACTAATAAATTAAATTCCTCTTATAACGTGAAATCAATTATACAACCTATTGTGCAATTGTGAAACCTAAATCCATTTATACAACCAATTATGAAACTCATATAAAAAATAATGCAACATAAACCCAAGATCCTCAAAGGGCTACGCATACAACCCATAATGAAACCTATTATGCAATAATAAATTTAATTACTCTTGCAACTTGAAATTAATTATGCAACCTATTACTTACAATCCTAAACATTGAAAATTAAAAAAATGCAACTTAATATGCAACATTCCCCATTATTATCAACCATTATTCTCAATATGTATAACACAGATGTTGCTACCATCATCTGGTGTATATAACAAAGTTCAAAATTTTGACCACCAAGATAATCAATAGATCAAATTTAGCTCAGAAGTTTACTACCGTAAACATATCTCCATGTCAACAATATTCACAGCCAACATCATATGATTCGACAATGAGTCAAGTAAATTTGCTATAAAGGAAAAAAAATTCCTTTTTCGAACAAAATACATCAACTTCAAAATTCTAGGAACAATCAAATGATAACCTAATGAAATATAATTGACCAATAATGCTACTACTTGTCATCCCATATATTTCACGAATAACATCTTCAACATCTCTTCGATCATCAAAGTCAATGAAACATAACCTGAAGGCTTTCTCGCAAGTCAAATACTCAAAAACATATCTGAAACTGCTACCAACCATATATGTAACCACAAATGCAAATTTGAAAAAATCTATTGAAAATTACATTTAGTTGCAAAATAAGTTGCAAGTGGTTGAAAATGGTTAAAAATGAGTGCCCCTGCGGGGCCGATACTAATATCACAAAAGCAACCATGAAATCAACTAAAAGTAAAGTAAAAATCACGTAAAAGCAACCAAAATCCATCCTCTTCAATCTTCCTCTTCCCGTCAATACCAAACCTCTTCCATATTTAGAATTCGCCCATAATCGGCACAATTTAGGATCTAAGCTCTACACCCCTTCCATCTCCCCCGTCCAATCACCTCCTTTCAATCTCCACCGTCGATTCTCAATCTCTCTCAGCTCAACTCACCGAGTCAATCCAAAACCAGACCTTACAAACCCTAGAATGGCTGTCAATTTGCAACCAGCTCGCCGCCTTTACATTCACTCCCATGGGACTAATCGCTGCTCGGAACGGCAACATTCCGATCGGCCATAACTCCAACGAGAGTCGGAAGTTGCTTGATCAGACCTCTGCTGCTATGGAGAGAGATGGGGAGCGAGATGGAGAGAGATAGAGAGATGAGGGAGAAAGAGGGAGAGAGAGATAGAAAGAGACCGAGAGAAGTGAGAGGCTAGAGAAATACAGAGAGAAAGACACGGAACATTTGTGGGATATGGGCTGGGTTATTAGACCATAAATCTGTAAATAAAATATTTAATTAATAGTATATTTGCAATAAGTTAGGGAAGTTGGTATATTTGTAAATAATTACCCAAAATTAGTATTCTTGACAATTTCCCTATATTTTTTGCTAATTAAATTATATTATGACAGAAAGGCATACCCCAGATAAACCAAGAGCTTGCAACTTATATCATATAATATTATATTTTATGTATATTAAAGTACACTATTTATAAATTATGAATTACAAATTTGTTAATAACATAAATGAATAAAAATATTTATATTTTGTAACATATATCCAAAATTAAATATTATATTTCGTGATTCATTTAGAGCACTATTTTTTTTCTTATAATTACATATCCAAAAACCGAATTTCAAGTATTAATTAATTGGAATAGGGATACAATGTAAAATGATATAATATGATACAATATTAATTTGTAGATATTTACAATAAGATTATGATTTAATTTATAAGTATATATTTGAAATTGCAGACCTACTTATCATAAAGAAAATATTAAAATTTTGTTAATCGCTTGCTTAATTACCGTACTTAATTTTTTATGTTATTTTCACTGAATTATCCTTACTTAAATTTTTATGACTAATTTTTTTAAATCTTTTTCAATCCTAATTAGCATATATACTAATTATGTTTATAAATTAAAATAATTGGCTTTTTTATTTTTTTCAACTAAAATATCTCATTTTTTAATAAAGACTAATCTTATTATGATTTACTCTAAACTACTTATTGTAAAGTAACTATAACTTTTTCTTCTCATTTGAATAACTTATGTATATATTTTATAAAAATAAATATGGGATGATCATCTTAAAAATATAACTTTTATTTTAATCTTAATATATTATACAATTCAAATAAATCAAGAGAATGTAAATGTAGACAAAAAAAATATAGACAAATTAACTAAAATAATTGCATAGGGATATTTAAGTCCATTAATTAACACTGTGAGTTGTGATACTGGATGGGTGCGCACTTATCTCCTCCCAAAAATATAATTATAAATATCTCCCCACGACCGGTTGTCAGGACTAGAGATGCATAAAAGGCCTATGGGTCGGATTTTTACCGGATCTTAAAAAGCCGGGGTTTTGACCGGAGTGGACTTTTCGGCCTTTGATTTTAATCGAGCCGGTCCGGACTTTCCAAAAATGTCAGAGTCCGTTTGGACTCTCGAGTCGAGCTTAACCGGGCTTTTTTAAAGTATTATTTATATTTATAGTAAATGTAAGTTTATAAATGTATAAGAAAATATATTAGAATAATCAGATTTTAACTAGGTATTTTCGGGTTTTTTAATCGGACCGGTCCAAAGACCGGGCCGGGCCGAAGCCCGGATTTTGCCTAAAAATATAGGACCCGTCGAGGCGCTAAGCCTGGACCGGTACCGAGCCGGACTTGGGTCGGGCCGAACTTGACTGGATTTTGACCGGATCAGATTGGGCCAGATTTTCAGGGCCGGTTTTTTTTTCATCTCCAGCCAGGACCTCGCCCCAAAATAGAAAAATCATCTCAAAAATTGGTATGGTTCTGGTCTTTTGCGTAGTGATGGCTTCGTGTTACATTTATACCATCTCAGACCCAATTTTAAATATTCATTTTTATATCATTTTAATGTAAACTCCTTTTCAACCCAAAAGTTGTATTAAAATTATTTTGGTGTGACACCAAAAATTATACCAAATTTGATGTCAGACTAAATTTTTAGAATTTTTATATATTGTCATGTTATCCTATTACTCTTTTAATAAAACAAATTTGTTTCATTTGTATCCGGTTACTTTATTACTTTTAATTTTAGTTTTGTACTTTAATAATAAAATAATCTATATAATATAAGAATGGTGTAAATTTAGTGATGGTAAGGAAGTTGAATTTGAGAATAATGTAGTTTTTATACTATTTTGATGTAAAATTATACCGAGAGAGAGGGGAGAGGGATTTTAAAACTTCAAAATTCCATGATTTGATAATGGTATTGATACTGCTAAACAATACAGGATGAAATATTTTATAACCACATAACCTAAAAATTAACCTAGGAACCTTACCTTCAATCTGGCAATGCGCACAGCTATGACCACATAAAGCTGGTCCTTACGCTTGGTTAAAAACAAGAAATATACATTTCTCCAGCGCCTGTGAACAAGCAAGGTACCACAGATTCCCCAAAAGCTTGTGCTGAAGCCAAGTGCTACACTTACATACAACCATCTTTCATACACATTCTCGTCATCATCAACTTCATTTCCATTTGATTGTGGCTCAGGCTTGACACTTGTCTCATCATCACCAGGGCATCTTTCTGTGAGTGGCAAGCCACAGAGCCCTGCATTGCCCTCGTACATCGACGAGTGAAATGACTGCAGCTGACTCCCTAAAGGAATTTTTCCCGAAAAATTGTTGCTTGAGAGATTTAAATAAGAAAGAAAAGTGATTTTTGACAGGCTTTCAGGTATTGCACCTGAAAATTTGTTACTGGACAGGTCAAGAACTTCTAAATTTGATAATCCACCAATCTGTACCGGAACTTTTCCATATAACTTATTCATTGACAGGTTCAGTCCATTGAGACCGAGAAGCTCTGTGATGCCAATAGGTATTTCTCCAGTTAACCCATTGCTGGACAGATCTATCATCTTGAGATATGCGAAATTTCTCTTATATGGTTGCTCCTTTCCTTTCCAACTCGCTAATGCATCATCAAGATAACTAAAAGTGGGGAGTGTACTCGGTTCACATTGCGTAACACCTGTACACGGTGATTCATCATGAGGTTTGTAGAAATGATCTATGATTCCAGTACCATTACTGATCATAGAAGTCAGATTACTCAAGCACTGAGGAAGTTTTCCGGAGATTTTGTTGATGGACAGGTCTAGAAAACGAAGAGACAATAGATAGCACAGACCATTAGGCATGCTCCCATTTAATTTATTGGACTTTAGTACTAGAGCATACAAGAGCCATAGGTCTTGACCAATCCAAGACGGCACACTTCCAGATAAGTTATTGAAACTTAAATCCACAAAACCAAGTTTGGTACAGTTTCTTAATGATTCTGGCAATTCCCCATCCAAACTATTATTCCGCAAAATCAATGTCTCCAGAGACTTTATATACCCTAGAGACATAGGAATCCTGCCTGAAAAATTGTTGTGTCCCAAGTCAAGAAACACGAGAGCTGGAAAATATTTCCAACTATCAGGAATCTTTCCCAATAATAAGTTATGTGAAAGATCCAGTAAGCATGAAGTCATAACTTCAGACGTAGACAATAGTTTTCCTGAAAACTTATTATGAGAGAGATTTATGTTTGAACATCCTCGAGGTATATGTGGTACCAGTCCTTCAAAGTAATTATTACTCAAATTTATGTCTTCTATGTTTTTCGGCATGGAAGAAAATGTGCCCCTTATTTTGTTGGAAGAGAGATCTAACTTCTGCACTTTGCTGGAAATGTTTGAGAACCAGATGGGTAAGGTATCCGAAATCTGTGTGCTTGAAAAATCGAGACTGATAATGTCTGTTTGATTTCGGATCCAAACAGGGAATTTTGGCCCCAACTTGCATGATGACAAAGAAAGTTCTTCAAGCCTGAAAGGGGGAAGCCACTCGGAACTCATATTGAAGATCAGAGAGTTAAATGATGCGTTTATAAGCTTTAAACTGTATAGTTTAGACAAATGATGTTCACTGATTGTACTGCTGATCATATTCATTTGAATTTCCAGCTGATAGAGATTACTGAGCTCTCCGATTGATTGAGTTTCCCAGTCCGTAAACTGATTCATACCTAGTAACAAGGTTCTCAACGATAAACATCCTGTGAAATCAGGAAGACTCCCAAAAAAATTGTTACCATTCAGATACAAATCTTCCAAAAATGTAAAATTTGTAAAATTGGGTAAAGAACCTTGGAGATGATTATTCGACAAATCCAATAGTCGTAAAACTGATTTGTGCTCAAACTTTTTTGGTAAATAACCATTCAATAGATTAGAACGGACTTTCAGCTGGTCGAGGAATGAAAATCTTGTGATATCAGGTAGTGAACCAGTGAGTTGGTTATCAGATATCCACAGTTTTTGTAAAGAAGCCTCAGGCAACAGATACAGGACATCTTGAAAAGTTCCACTTAGATTGTTATAGCTAAAATCCACGATTTGTAACCTGGATAGATTTTGAAAGGAGCTTGGAAGGACACCTTCAAAACTATTTGCAGAGAGATTTAAATGTGTCATACCAGTCATAACACTAATAGAGTTTGGTATATTACCTTGCAAGTTGTTGTTGCTAAGGCCAAGATGATGCAACTTGGTAAGATTACCAAATTCATCTGGAATTGCTCCAAAAAGATAATTGTGTGAAAGATCAAGATAAGTTAAGCTGGTGAAAGAAGCAATAAACTTAGGAACGCGACTTGATAACTCAATAGAGCTGAGATCTAGGTAACTGAGCTTGGAGAGATTTCCTAGCTCATCTAGAAACACTCCTTGAATATCAGCATTAGAAAGATCTAGGTGCTCTAAGTTTGTTAGCGAACCAATGGAACTCAGATTAGGATCTGAAAATGTATTCCAACTGAGGTCCAAATAATCGAGATTTCTCAAGTGAAGCAAGGAACTGATATTTAACGCAGAGACGGAGTTGGGATATTTAGTGTAGAAATTCTGACGTTGGGAAAGATTAAGCTGAGTAACATGACCAGTGTTGTGGTCGCACCTAACGCCACTCCATGCGCAGCAATTTTTCTGTGCTTGGCTGCTGCCCCATGAAGAAAGATTGCTAAACGTGCCTCCTGCAAGGCCTCGTTTGATATCGAGTAGAGCATTTCTCTCAGTTTCAATGCACTCAGCTTTCACCATCCTTTTATTGTTGGAAACCAACTCGGATGGTGCAGACGATGATGAGATTGTATTCATGCATAGCAACAGACATAGGAGTACAACAACTGATACTTGATGATGGAGATGATAAAGTTCTTTAATCACAATGAGCGAAACCATAATTATACAACTGAAATCAAGATGAGGAAGAACAAGGTTTATATTGAGTGTGTAGATTTGCGCTACATACTGTATTCACATTATGTTAAAATAGTTTTATTGAGCATGAGATGTCCACTAAAATTAACAATATTACTATTTCTATTTTTTAAAATATGACGTTTGATTTGTTGACATTAATTATATAGATAAAATTATTTTCTTCAAAAATTTCTTTTTTTTATAGTAGGAAACCTGCAGACACTATACTTCGAGTGCGCATTGGGTAAACTCATGAGCTCACGCAATAGCGTACAAACCACGTGAACCAAGATAAACCGCACTTAAGCGACAGGTTCTTGTTCAAAAATTTCTTTTTGTGAATAAAAAAATTTGTTCGATTATTTTTATTTAGGAAAACATTTTTTAGATATAATTATTCTAGATATGTGGTCAACCCTCGTAAACATGTGAGAGAAAGTTATTAAAAGACAAAGGGGTATCAAATTATCAAAATATTATTCTCTCTATTTTTGAATATATGACGTTTGACTTTTTTACACAATAGGAGGTTTGACTGCCTATCTAGAATCATTTTTTTCAGAAAACCCTTTTTTTATGAATAGTTTTGCTCAAGTTTTTTATTCAAAAAAAGAATTTTTTAAATATATTAATTCTAATTATGTGGTCAAACCTTACAAATATGTGTGACATAAATCAAACGTTATATGTTTAAAAAAGGGAATCCTAATATTTTACTCAAAATGAATACAACTTTTAATTTTTTTATATACATCAAATTGATTTCGTTCAAATTTAATTATAAATATGTTAAAACTTAAAATTTAACCATAATATACCATTTGTTGTCATATATTAGTTTTTTTTTTGTAATTTTCTCATTAAAGCCGATAAGAACTTAATTTTGACCACCAAGTTAAAGTCAAACTCTGAGTTTGACTTAAAATATCGTAGTCAGAATCAAATTTTGACGATTTTTTGTAAAGTCATTCTTGAACCCGATTACTCGAATAGGACTGAGATCGAGTTTTAACCGATTTTTTATAAAATTATTCTTGAATTGCATTATTCGAATGGGACCGAAATTCGAAAACAAATTCTCTGACATATTACCGATTTTCCGAACAGGGCAGGTAAGACTAGTATCCTCCTTGTATGCTTAAAATAAAGGGAAATGCAAATTTTTTGACCTGGTCAGTCAACTCTTCTCGAGTACAGAGTACAGTGTAATCAGGGACGGAGCCAGAAGTCGGGGTTCGGGGTGACGAAATTTTTTCCGGAATAATTAATATATTTTTTAATTTATTATATATTAAATAAATTAATAAATAATATTTTTAACAATTTCAATGTACAATATATACTTGAATTTCTGTATCTAAATTCATAACTATTGTAAATATCATTAATAATAGTACTAAATTCAAAAACTTATATATTTTTTAGGGGGCGAAAATTGAAAATACTTTCGCTTATTACTAAATATATAAATATTTAAAAAAATTTTGACAAATTTTAATGCTAATTTAATGATTATACCGGAGTTTGGGGTGGTCTACCTCCGTCTCTGAGTGTAATGTATGTAATTTTTTGGTTCACGTGGTTTGCAGGATATTACGTGATCTCGTAGGGTTTATCCTGTGCGCACCCGAAAGGTAGCGGCTGCGGGTTATTTACGATAAAAAAAAATTGGAATGTCTACAGAAATTACACTTAACAGAGACTTGCGATCAAGTTTTTGTTGGCGCGTTTCAGGCCTCGTCCTGGAAGTTGGAAGATTAAATTAACACATAAAAATTATACTTTAATTACAAATTGCAGATTTGTAGTATTTTAAGTATAAGAAAGTTACTAGTAAACTCGTATTGTTATATTTTAATTATGAATACGCGTGGAAATACTTTTATGCATGGTTTTGTGAGGACTATGTCATTTTTTTACACATTTATACATTTATATCATACTTTTAATAACGTATCTTACCGGGCCGTTGTAACTTGTAATTTAATTTATGTGATATCTGGATGGTAGTTTTACTTATCCCTTGGAGAAAAATGTAGCTCAGTTTAAATGTAGTCTTCATGTATTTATATTAAAAAATTTCTGTACGATCACCTAAATATATATTTAGAAGTATTAAATTTTACTAGTTTTATACCCATGCAATGCACGAGATAATTTATAAATTATAATTTTGTGTTTATCGCATGTAACGTACGTTTTATAATTTTGAAAAACTGTTTTAGTCAAATAATTAAATTACTGATGAAGTTACTTTCTTTATACCAATTACATATAGAATATTATTATAGCACTACAGGAATTCCAAATTTTACCAATAAAAAATACTAATGGAAAATTGTCTGTCGGCAATTACTAACGAATTACTAACATATGTCAAAATATTAAAAAGCAGATAGATAACGGTTCACCAACGATGTTTGGCTAACGGAAATATCGGTTGGGATAATAAGCGTCAAATCTCCCGCCCCCCATATTTATTTACCAAGAAAAATACCCACGGATTTGCCATGGATCAGTACTAACAGAGTAGTAATAAAATAAAAAGGGTTTACCAAGAAATTACCGACGTTCTGCCAACAACACTGTTTATTGATAATTTTGTTGATAGTTCGTTGTAATTTTAGATCAGTTATACTAATTCCGCTACTAAATTGTTATTATTTTAGATAAGTTAAAATTAGTTTTATTACTAATTCATTGGTAAAATTAAAATATTATCTTTTTTAGTCTTTTCTTCCAAAATAATGGAGTGTGGCTTTCTTCTTAGCAAACTAAAAATATATTTAACACAACTAATTTGTTATTAAGGTTAGTAATCTTTTGTAATCACCGTGTAAGTTTAAATAAGTTTTATAATTCTATTTTTAATATAATTGATTAGTTAATGTTTCTAATTAGTGTTTCCTCTTTTTTTGATGTTCCAATTTTTTTAATATATTTTTCGGAAATCTAAATGTATCGATGTCAAGATGATCTTAAATGTTAATAATGTCCCAAAATATTCAAAATCGCTTTTATTCGGTTTGAGATTTTAACAGACAACTAGTTATTTTGATTAATACTTCGAACTAGTGTTTCATTCCGAATTAATATTTTGATTTTTTAAAGAATTTTCTTGAAGATTAAACGACATGGATGTCAAGATGCATATATTTTATATGATTCCAAATGTTTTAGAAAATATAAATTTATTTGGTTTGAAATTTTAACCGTCTCGTTTTGCATATATGAATAGTACCATTGTCTATTTTTGACTTAGAAACAGTAACACTGAATATATGTTTCGTTACTGAAACTGCTACTCCATCCATCAAAAAATTAAGCCAACATTGTTGGACTTGTCAAACAGGGCTAACTGTCTAACTTCATATTATTATCATATAGTCCGATTTGGGCCGATTCAACATGGGTTTGTTTTTGGTTCACTCCCAAAAGACTTCATTCTAATGGAGTTATTTGCCTGCTTATATACTAGCAATATGTCCCTCCCACAAACGATGTAGGACAACTCCTAACAATCTCCCTATTCACACATCGGTTTCGACACCTGTTGGATCCGCCACCCGAATGTGCGACTGGCTACCAATTGACCAATGGAATTCTTCTGGATTTCTGCCTCCCCATATGCCCATACTCAAAGGCTCGTCCGCCTCACCCTTAAACTCATCCTAGGGTAGCTTATCTGCCGCTTCCTAGGTCCATTTTGGGAGCCCACTTGAGATTGTATGGAACCGTTAAACCATAGTTATGATACCATGTAACACCCCCAGATCCGGGGTCGGGGATCCGGGTCGTCACGGTCTTTCTTTCCACAATATCACTTCACTTAATTAATAATAATAACCTTATGCTGTGACCCCACACTAACACACACCACAACCCGTTATAGTCTCAGAGATGAAATTTAAATAAGTACAAGTCTTTGAATCCACAATTTAAAAGTTATTACAACCCAAAATGATTACTTGATAAATTTACAGTTAATTGCCATTATCTGCCACAAGTTATAATTATACATAATTTGATTCTCAAAAAAATAGAATGCCTGATCTACCAATAGATCTACCTCTGCAGCTATAGCAGCCACAACATCATCGGGAAGACGCGGGATGCTTCCCACGCGCTTGCGCTGGGTCTGCTGGAGTCTGGCCATTTTTCCTAACTGTTGTTGTGTGATGAAGAAATAAAGCAAGGGTGAGCAGCAAGCCCACCAAAATAATATGTATAATGATTTACAATATATGAGCCTACTCATAATACTCATGAAAGTCTTGGTCAAAAGAAATGAACCAAGTTTGATATCTTAATGCGATGAAGTCGCAAAATATTTAGTATATATACATATATACTTTTTAAAATATTGGAAGTCCTCTTCCATGCATAATATACACAAAGTCCCAGTGTATAACTTTATAAAAAAATATCGTTGCAAGGTGATCTCATATATCTAACCTTGTCTCAACGTTTTTCTGAAAATCTTTGTCATTCATAAGACAATTATTAATTAGATATAAGTTTAAAAGATGAGGTTACCAAATACCTTAATATACTTATATCTTTCCCAATACTACTTGAACTACCACCGTTCAAGTTATAATCAGTTTCAAAAGTTCATCACATAGATGAGACTACAAGACAAGATTTGAATAGATTCAATTTTTGAAATATTATTGAATGAAATAAAGTTACGAGATACTTTATTTAGTCCCGATATATATATATCCACATATATATATCTCTTAAACATTTCCTGGAACCTCTGTTATGTAAAGTATGAACAGAGTTTGAAACATCCAATGAATTTTGGAAAGGAAAAGAATTTTGGCATAAACCAGATATCTTGCTGATCAGGCAAAGATACCAATAAGTAACCTTTTCTACTGTAGATGGATGAATTCCTCACCGGTCATCACCCTGGCCGCATTAGGACCTCGCGCTAGACCGTTACCCGGCCCCTCACGCGTTGATGGACTGCCACCCAGCCACTTACACAATAATAGACCGTACCCCGGCCTGTCGCTTATGCCGACTCAATCAAATGGACTTAGTTCCCGAACATTGGGCAAGTAATCAAATTGTTTTCTCAAAACAGCAACCTCGTTGCGAATATAAAATACACCACAGAGCCGGATTCCCCAGGTTTTGAGCGAGTATTTAAATCCCCTTAAAAGGAAGATCTTAAATATAAAAAAAAAGAGTTTTGGGATCCACTCTGACTTTTAAAAATCATTTTGAAGACTCGAAAATACTTTAAAGAGTGTTTGGAGTAAAGCTGATTTGATGAAGTAAATCAGTCCCCAGAATATTTAGAAAATGACCGAATATTATTATTTAAATAATATTCCCATAAAGAATAGTCTTTATAAAAATAAATGAAGTAGAAGTATTAAAATTTATACTTGAAATGAGTATTAAATAACCAAAGATATACTTATATGAAAGTATTATCTTTATTTGAATAATCGAAAATAAGTTTGATTATTTACACCTTATTCTTTAATAAAATAAAGAATATATCTCAGCAAATAATCGGAGTCATAGATCCTCAAATGAATATTCAAATAATATTCATTAAATAATATAAACTGAGTCATAATCCCTCGAATGAATATTCAAATAATATTCAGATAAATAAATAAAAGGAGTCATAAGTCCTCGAATGAATATTCAAAATAATATTCATTTAATATAAAGGAGTCATACGCCTTCGAATAATATTCGAAATAATATTCAATAATAAAATAAAGTTAAAGTTATCGAATAAACCTTATTCGATTAATAGTTTTGAAAACTATGACCATATATATATATATATAAATATATATATATATATATATATATCCATATCCATATACATACAAAATCTACTCGGGATCCTCGACTCCCGGTTTTAGAAAATATTTTCACCTTTGGGTCCCTATACTAAGGGTATATGCAAGATACCGCTATCCTCTAGCATAGGTATTACCAACTGAACCAACAGATATATATTTCAAGAATATGAAACAGGCATGCATATATACCATATCACATGCTACAATATATCACAAGAATTTGCTAAATAACCATCATGCAATATCACAAGATAATGCATATACATATATTTACATCACAACAACAGTATAACGGGTAGAAAACTTGCCTGAGCGACTTGGGGGTGAGAAAGGCTCGGGACGAGTCTGGTAACCTATAAACAACAAGTAAGTTGGAATTAAACCAAAATCACTTGTAAATCTTTACTTTAACTAACTTAGACTCTAACGCTTGTTTTGCGCTCACCGATTCGCTTAAGTCACTCGGGTACCCTCGGCTCCACCATTTTTAATAATTTAACCTTTACGAGTTTTAAAGCGATTCCTTCGCGAGTGTCTTACCAACTGCCTAACACACTTACCATAAATGTTTCATACATTAATTAACCCTTTTTGGTCTTTAACCTATGTTCCAAAGTAAGGCGAGGGAAAAAGTTTCGTTCGCGAAACGCCGTTACTTGAAACGGTCGTTTCTCCTAAACCGTGCATCGGAATCGAACGAACTACATATCAAAACGAAGCTCGTAACATGAGCTATCTAAACATGGCAGTGGTCATAATCTAGCAGGGGGTTCTCGGGTCCTAATGCTATGCACAAAAACAGTCCAAAGAAAATTGGACGTTACGACGGCTATGTTTACGCGATTTCCCAAATTTAAACCAATTCAAACAACCACAATTTCAACTCCAATTCAATCATACAACCAATATCCCTCCAAACCACATCATAACAGCCCCAATAAATCCACATTAACCATTAATACTTATTCCTCACATGAACTAAAAGCTTTACTTAGGTTCTTTAACTAATTACCAAGATTTACAACTCCAACAATGCAACAAAACCAACTAATCTCTACAAACTCAACCAAACTTCAACCAATCAAGCATCATGCTTCACATATGCTATATCAAACACATTCAATCCTAATTACTCAAAACTAAAGCTAGGGTTTGTAGTTTATACCTTCCTTGAAGTGGTGGGAGGAGCTAGGAAGCCTTAAGAAGCTTTGAGAAGTCTTAAGAATGCTTGGATCTTCAAGAAAAACAAGAAAACTTCAAGTAAAAAAACTTGAAAACACTATTCATAGTCTTCTTCTTTGATTAAATGAAGAAGATTGAGAAGGAATTAATGGCTTAAACTCATGATATAGTCCTAACTAAGTATGAAGATGATTAGGGAATTATCTTACCAATTTAGGAAGCTTGGATCTTTGATTTTGAATTTTTCTTGCCTTTTGAATAGTGAAAAGCCGAGAGCAAGATGAACAAGGCCTTGGTTGCTTTTGATTTTTGATGAAAATGATTTTACTTGGCTTGGTTGATTGGTTTTTGTGCTTGCTTTAGTCAATTACCTTCTTGCCCTTGAATTTGTGTGGTTCTCATTCAACCACACCTCCTTCCTTCCTTTGTCATGCTTGTGTCACCCTCATGATGTCATCCTCCCTTCCTTGTCCTTTTTCTATTGGTTGGATGACATTATTCCCACTAATCCCTTTGATTAACTTCCTAATCGTTTGCCTAATGACCGCTGATCTGTTATACGGTTCGCTTAACTTTCGTTCTCGTTTATCGTTTGAAGGATCATACCCGGGATCTTATTACTTAGGTTCCCTTAACCTTTCTCAATACATTATATTCCTTTTTATGATCCTCTATTATAATCCTTTAATTTAAATCCTTTTTATCCTGTTACCTTATACTCAATTCTCTCCGTATCTTGTGGATTTCCGGGAAAAACCAAAGTGTTCGGAATTGGATTCTGACGATCTTTACATACACTTATATACCACATAGAGTACTAATAATATCCCATAAGATCAATAACAGAACCCCTACATAGCGTGGCATGAACAGTTTTCTCATTCAGCAAAAACACTATTCATAAGGGTTTCAAAAATTTCCAAAAATTGGGTTATTACAGTCTCCCCTCCTTAAAAGGATTCCGTCCCGGAATCATATAGAAATAAATAGGGATACTTTCTTAGTATTTCACTTTCTAACTCTCAAGTCAATTTTCTCATATTGTGGTTCTACCACCAACTCTGCCCAGTTTGATAATCCTTCTCCTAAGCACTTGTTCCTTCTTATCCATAATCCTTACTGGCTTCTCCACGTAAGTTAGATCTGGCTGCATATCCACCTGCTCGTACTCCACTATGTGCCTGGCATCCCGATGATACCTCCTTAGCATTGACACATGGAACACATTATGAACTTGTTGCAAATTAGGGGGTAGGGCTAGCTCGTAAGCTAACTTTCCAATCCGTCTTAATATCTCAAAAGGTCCAATGTATCTTGGGCTTAGTTTTCCTTTCTTTCCGAACCTCATTAATCCTTTCCAAGGGATACCTATAACATTACTAGGTCCCCTATTTCATACTCTTTATCCTTTCGTGTCAAATCAACATACTTATCATGTCCATCTTGGGCTACTACCAGCCGTCCTCTGATTAGATCTATCATATCCTTGGTCCTTTGGACTACTGCGGGTCCGAGCATCTTGCGCTCTACAACTTCATCCTAACATAAGGGAGATCGACATTGTCTTCCCTCAAGGATCTCATAAGGCGACATCTCGATAATGACATATGATCTATTGTCGTAAGATAACTCAATCCGAATTAAGTGATCATTCCAAATTCTTTCAAGTCTATTGCACAGACTCTCATTATTGCTTTTAGCATTAGAGCTTCTGCTTCTCAATACTCATTCTTTTCCAGTTCGTAATTGCTACTACCTTCCGTTCCTAATATTATACTGGTTATACTTTTGCTCGTTAGCGTTCTATAACCTTTTAATAACCACGTCAACCTTAGTATCACGAATGTGTTCCCATTCCGCATACTACCACCACTTTATTACTCCTTTTTCAGTTGTTTCTATTTTCCAAAATTTGATCAATCAAATAGAAGTAAAGGAATTTGTTGAGAGATCACTATGATCATGAACACTTGTTATCTCGTATAGTTAGTACAGAAGGTGGCCAGCCTTTAGTACTTGACAAGCAATTAAACAATAGTTGGTATCCTACTAGGCTTCTATCACACAGATAGACAGTCATTCGGCAATACCTCCCCTTCTGGAAGGGTTGTTCTTCTCAACTTACATGAAATGAAAAGAAGAGAAAAGAACGAACTGAAGAGAATTGTATATATAAAAAAAATATACTGCCACAAAATATCTGACTTGGAACCTAACTCTGAACTATAGAGGTTTGTCATAGGAGAACAAAACATATATGTATTTATATCAGCATCGAGCATTATAGCCTCGTATTTCCCATGCCTAAATATTTTCGCTATCCCGTCCATCATTCTATGGACCCACACTCTTCCTCGAGCTTATACATAATCACCTTTGAAACTCCCTCGACATCGAAAATCGAATCTGGGATCTCATTCTATACATCATCGTTACTAGAATTCTATGCTTGCACCGCAACCTTCCTCGTATAATAATACGACTCTCTATTGATAAGAAAGAATAATTATTCACTAGGTAGATACTCTACTTAATTAGTCTATCAATGATAACTTATACACTACCACGACCCGATTGGTGGTACTCAATCTCAACACCCATTCCAATACAACTCTCACGGTTGTAATCAGCTCATTACTCGCAGAATCATTGCTGCCTTACTATGGTCCACCACTGACCTACTGTAGTCATTCATTTTCCATGAAGTCTTAATAGCTAACCATACGGAGTCCATACATCTCGTATTTAATTCTCCTAAGGAGTTAACATAACCACCAATCACAATTCATGAAGAACACTCCAAACTCTGACGTACTTTCATGACATGAAGTAGATAAAATTGCAGAAGAGTTTCAATCAAAGCAACGATAGCAGGTTAATACCATTCTTAATCATATGCCTTCAATAGAAGACTTAACTCGAAGGTTCGTTTAGTCCTTTTTGAAACATGGTCCTGGATTATTCTCAAGATAGTACCTCCTAAGATAGATAGCCCATTCATGGCGATTACACGAATTAAACCTTTGCCAACTACTATTACGGTTGGGTATTGCACAGTCATCAGAAGGAATGTCAATCTTCCAAACCATAATACAATCTGCATAGCTTTAACCATCATCACTGTATTCCTTTGGCACAAGCGCCTATAATTATCCTCTTACCTTTAAAGTGTCGGCCACCTCTTTGGCCTTTCCTGATAGTAAAATTTCCTTACAGTCAATGTCATTTTAACCACCTCCAAATAAATTTTCCACCTTATTTCAATCACAGCTTATGTGAAGATGTTTTCCTTAAAATCTGATAAGTAAAAAAAAATCACCATTTTTCCATAAGTTATCCCCTCAGTCTTTAGAGGTTAATCACTGTCATAACTGACTCTCAATCATAATTAGAACATCTTTTATCTTAAGTCCTAATTGCCCTGAACAATTTCGACCATTACTGGTTCGATCCATACTTTCTCGTGGTTTAACACGTGCCTCACTTGGCAACATTATAATTACGACACATTTCCTTTATCAACATTTCTATTCTTGAGAATTTTGAATATTACCTTTCTCCTTGTAAAACCTCTAAGATTATCCTTGAATCGTTCCTCCTGTATTCCCTAGATACAGGGCATATCAAAATACCATTTACTAATACTAAAACCATTGTCTATATAATTCTAAAAAATTTCTCCACTGATCCTTAAAGGTTGTTGTTACCTTAACCCTTTCCCAATCATACTGTCAAAACTCATACTGTCCCTATTAAGGGTGAAATGCCAACCTTTATGCATTCCCCTAGGATTCGTTTTAAGTTACCGATGTTCTATCATTAATTCCACCTTTAAAAGGTATCTGCCTTCTTCCATGGATAAATCAAGTCATATATCCCTGATAAGGGTGTCTTATTCAATCATTCCCACCTCGATAGTCTATACCTAACTTCACAATAGCATCCTTATTCAAGTCAAGGTCAATCCACATGGCCTCCAAAAGATAAAAATGGTTATCCGCTTTTCTTTCCTGATTAGGTAATGATCACATGGATGATCTGGAAGATATTGGTCGTGTTCAACGTGAACTTCTTCTTAATAAATCCTTATTTACTTTTGTTGTTTATCTCAACAGTCATCTCAATGTTGGGATATCTTTCATACCTGGCGTCTCCCTTCCTGGGTATCAAGCCACCGGTATTACACTTCACATTCTTGAAGGTCACTTCCTTCATCCAATTTTCTTAATTTCTTACTTTCTTGTCTCCTCAGTCTATCCGCGTCTCATTATTTATCCTTCGAACTATCTCAAGGTTTCCTCGAATCCTCCCAACTTAAAGGGGGTACAATATATGTATCTCTTATGCCTTCAACCATCAATTTTTAACTCATGGTGGATCATCATCATCCTTACGATTACATACTTTTCTATGTCTATTGCTACGAGTCTTTAGGGTTTCCTCATACCCAACTCCCTTATCATACCTCAAACTCTATTGCCTTTATATTCCTTTCCACTTCAGTTTCTTTTTATTTTCCTTTCTCTTATCATTATTTCATGAACTAACACAACATAAGTATTGATTCCAAACATCCCGTCATTCTGGATTCGTGTCCTCAGAACGAATCTTGATAACTTTTATAACTTAGATTCATAATTCATCATACTCATCCACTTTTGTTCTAGCTCCAAAGCTTTTACATTATCTCCTTATCTTGGGAATTACTTTCCCAAAAATAATTGGCTGAACTTTAATCAGTTTATCATAACCTCTGGCTCCGTGCCTTTTTTGGCCTTTCACCAGCGGGTGGTCTCTCTCTTAGGAGGGTAAGTGACAAAAATGGTCTTTTGTGGTTCATCAATCATTTTGAATCTCAAATGATTCCTATATTTCCTTTAGCCAGGCTCTTGCCTCGACTGGGTCAGCTTGTTCCATGGAACTCTGAGAGCTTAGCGACTTAAAGGTCCTGAAAGAATTTCTCACCGCACTGTCTCCTCAGGGTGGTGGTTGGGGATAATAGTCTAAGTTCTTTTTAGACAGGTCCATGAATTGCCGTATAGGAGTACCGTCTCGGGTCTCCTTTCCTTACTCGACTTTCTGTTTCCTTAGTATGAAATGTTTCATCATACTCCCCATAATTGGGGTCATCTTTTAATTTAAAATCCTCATTTTCCACTCCATTATGTCATGGGTTCCTTCTATCTTGATGGCGACCTCCCTGACTATCACGTTCAGGGTTTGCTCTAAATCTTATTCCTCAAACTAGCTTTCATCTAAGATCTCATCTTTAAGCTCTTGAACATTTGGAACCCAAATTCTGTAGGAATACCTTATTATTCCCTTCTCATCTTTCTCGGTATTAACCTCTTATCTATTTGTTGGCTCTCTGCCTTCATTCATAACTTTTTCTGGCACAATATGATCTTTTCCAATAATTCGGGCTGTATTGCTATCTCAAACAGTTTTTCGGTACCGGCTCCGGTTACCTTCACTACTATTTCCATTTTCTCAAAATCTCTTATAAACTCTCCAAAAGACATTATCATCTTGAGTCTCTCCTTTTTACTAAGGGCATCAGCCACCATATTGGCTTTCCCCGAATGATAAAGAATCTCCCAATCATAATTCTTGATTAGCTCTAACCGCCTCCTCTGGCGTATGTTGAGCTCTTTCTACGCAAGAATGTACTAGAGCACTTATGGTTTAGGTAATTCTCGCACTTCTCTCCATACAAGTAGTGCCTCCAATCTTTAGGGTAAAACTATTGCCATGAGCCTAAGCTCATGGGCGGGGATATCGAATTTCATATTACCTTAATTGTCTTGACGCAGACGCGATTATCTTGTTGTGCTAAGAAGCACCCTAATTCCTTATGCGAAGCGTCACTTACAAATCACAAAATCTCCTTTTTCCATCCGGCAACGCCAGCATAGGGGCCATCACCAACCTCTGCTTCAGTTCTTGAAAGCTGTTCTCGCATTTCTCTGTCCATTCGAACTTCTCAGTCTTACGAGTAAGCCGCGTTAAAGGGGCTACTATCTTTACAAACTTGAACGAACCTCCGGTAGTGACCGGCCAATCCTACCTCTGGTAGTCGACCAAACCATGGTCATCAATTCATCAGTGGCCCTTTATTCATTCTTGTTAGGATCTTCCACGAGATCCTCCTCAACAACTATCCCTTCTAGGACAACATCCTCAACCGCTACATCCTTAATATCAACATCATCCGGTCATGCATTAGGACGCTCTATCGGATCCACACTCCGATCTCCAATTAGTAATAAAACATCATCGCGCTGTTGCTCCTCAACCTCAGGGTTCGGAGTCCCGCTACCATATACGATAATGAACTACGCTCCTATCACGATATTTATAAGGGTTCCCATAAGGGTTTTAACTGTCAGTGCTACGTTAGGTAGCCCGACTAGGAACTTGGCAAGAGTTCTTATTATCTTAGTGAACTTATTATCTTAACGTCCCATCATCTCTGAGGTTTATAACGCTTAGCTCTGATACCACTTCTGTAACACCCCCAGATCCGGGGTCGGGGATCTGGGTCGTCACGGTCTTTCTTTCCACAATATCACTTCACTTAATTAATAATAATAACCTTATGCTGTGACCCCACACTAACACACACCACAACCCGTTATAGTCTCAGAGATGAAATTTAAATAAGTACAAGTCTTTGAATCCACAATTTAAAAGTTATTACAACCCAAAATGATTACTTGATAAATTTACAGTTAATTGCCATTATCTGCCACAAGTTATAATTATACATAATTTGATTCTCAAAAAAATAGAATGCCTGATCTACCAATAGATCTACCTCTGCAGCTATAGCAGCCACAACATCATCGGGAAGACGCGGGATGCTTCCCACGCGCTTGCGCTGGGTCTGCTGGAGTCTGTCCATTTTTCCTAACTGTTGTTGTGTGATGAAGAAATAAAGCAAGGGTGAGCAGCAAGCCCACCAAAATAATATGTATAATGATTTACAATATATGAGCCTACTCATAATACTCATGAAAGTCTTGGTCAAAAGAAATGAACCAAGTTTGATATCTTAATGCGATGAAGTCGCAAAATATTCAGTATATATACATATATACTTTTCAAAATATTGGAAGTCCTCTTCCATGCATAATATACACAAAGTCCCAGTGTATAACTTTATAAAAAAATATCGTTGCAAGGTGATCTCATATATCTAACCTTGTCTCAACGTTTTTCTGAAAATCTTTGTCATTCATAAGACAATTATTAATTAGATATAAGTTTAAAAGATGAGGTTACCAAATACCCCAATATACTTATATCTTTCCCAATACTACTTGAACTACCACCGTTCAAGTTATAATCAGTTTCAAAAGTTCATCACATAGATGAGACTACAAGACAAGATTTGAATAGATTCAATTTTTGAAATATTATTGAATGAAATAAAGTTACGAGATACTTTATTTAGTCCCGATATATATATATATATATCCACATATATATATCTCTTAAACATTTCCTGGAACCTCTGTTATGTAAAGTATGAACAGAGTTTGAAACATCCAATGAATTTTGGAAAGGAAAAGAATTTTGGCATAAACCAGATATCTTGCTGATCAGGCAAAGATACCAATAAGTAACCTTTTCTACTGTAGATGGATGAATTCCTCACCGGTCATCACCCTGGCCGCATTAGGACCTCGCGCTAGACCGTTACCCGGCCCCTCACGCGTTGATGGACTGCCACCCAGCCACTTACACAATAATAGACCGTACCCCGGCCTGTCGCTTATGCCGACTCAATCAAATGGACTTACTTCCCGAACATTGGGCAAGTAATCAAATTGTTTTCTCAAAACAGCAACCTCGTTGCGAATATAAAATACACCACAGAGCCGGATTCCCCAGGTTTTGAGCGAGTATTTAAATCCCCTTAAAAGGAAGATCTTAAATATAAAAAAAAGAGTTTTGGGATCCACTCTGACTTTTAAAAATCATTTTGAAGACTCGAAAACACTTTAAAGAGTGTTTGGAGTAAAGCTGATTTGATGAAGTAAATCAGTCCCCAGAATATTTAGAAAATGACCGAATATTATTATTTAAATAATATTCCCATAAAGAATAGTCTTTATAAAAATAAATGAAGTAGAAGTATTAAAATTTATACTTGAAACGAGTATTAAATAACCAAAGATATACTTATATGAAAGTATTATCTTTATTTGAATAATCGAAAATAAGTTTGATTATTTACACCTTATTCTTTAATAAAATAAAGAATATATCTCAGCAAATAATCGGAGTCATAGATCCTCAAATGAATATTCAAATAATATTCATTAAATAATATAAACTGAGTCATAAGCCCTCGAATGAATATTCAAATAATATTCAGATAAATAAATAAAAGGAGTCATAAGTCCTCGAATGAATATTCAAAATAATATTCATTTAATATAAAGGAGTCATACGCCTTCGAATAATATTCGAAATAATATTCAATAATAAAATAAAGTTAAAGTTATCGAATAAACCTTATTCGATTAATAGTTTTAAAAACTATGACCATAGATATATATATATATAAATATATATATATATATATATATATATATCCATATCCATATACATACAAAATCTACTCGGGATCCTCGACTCCCGGTTTTAGAAAATATTTTCACCTTTGGGTCCCTATACTAAGGGTATATGCAAGATACCGCTATCCTCTAGCATAGGTATTACCAACTGAACCAACAGATATATATTTCAAGAATATGAAACAGGCATGCATATATACCATATCACATGCTACAATATATCGCAAGAATTTGCTAAATAACCATCATGCAATATCACAAGATAATGCATATACATATATTTACATCACAACAACAGTATAACGGGTAGAAAACTTGCCTGAGCGACTTGGGGGTGAGAAAGGCTCGGGACGAGTCTGGTAACCTATAAACAACAAGTAAGTTGGAATTAAACCAAAATCACTTGTAAATCTTTACTTTAACTAACTTAGACTCTAACGCTTGTTTTGCGCTCACCGATTCGCTTAAGTCACTCGGGTACCCTCGGCTCCACCATTTTTAATAATTTAACCTTTACGAGTTTTAAAGCGATTCCTTCGCGAGTGTCTTACCAACTGCCTAACACACTTACCATAAATGTTTCATACATTAATTAACCCTTTTTGGTCTTTAACCTATGTTCCAAAGTAAGGCGAGGGAAAAAGTTTCGTTCGCGAAACGCCGTTACTTGAAACGGTCGTTTCTCCTAAACCGTGCATCGGAATCGAACGAACTACATATCAAAACGAAGCTCGTAACATGAGCTATCTAAACATGGCAGTGGTCATAATCTAGCAGGGGGTTCTCGGGTCCTAATGCTATGCACAAAAACAGTCCAAAGAAAATCGGACGTTACGACGGCTATGTTTACGCGATTTCCCAAATTTAAACCAATTCAAACAACCACAATTTCAACTCCAATTCAATCATACAACCAATATCCCTCCAAACCACATCATAACAGCCCCAATAAATCCACATTAACCATTTATACTTATTCCTCACATGAACTAAAAGCTTTACTTAGGTTCTTTAACTAATTACCAAGATTTACAACTCCAACAATGCAACAAAACCAACTAATCTCTACAAACTCAACCAAACTTCAACCAATCAAGCATCATGCTTCACATATGCTATATCAAACACATTCAATCCTAATTACTCAAAACTAAAGCTAGGGTTTGTAGTTTATACCTTCCTTGAAGTGGTGGGAGGAGCTAGGAAGCCTTAAGAAGCTTTGAGAAGTCTTAAGAATGCTTGGATCTTCAAGAAAAACAAGAAAACTTCAAGTAAAAAAACTTGAAAACACTATTCATAGTTTTCTTCTTTGATTAAATGAAGAAGATTGAGAAGGAATTAATGGCTTAAACTCATGATATAGTCCTAACTAAGTATGAAGATGATTAGGGAATTATCTTACCAATTTAGGAAGCTTGGATCTTTGATTTTGAATTTTTCTTGCCTTTTGAATAGTGAAAAGCCGAGAGCAAGATGAACAAGGCCTTGGTTGCTTTTGATTTTTGATGAAAATGATTTTACTTGGCTTGGTTGATTGGTTTTTGTGCTTGCTTTAGTCAATTACCTTCTTGCCCTTGAATTTGTGTGGTTCTCATTCAACCACACCTCCTTCCTTCCTTTGTCATGCTTGTGTCACCCTCATGATGTCATCCTCCCTTCCTTGTCCTTTTTCTATTGGTTGGATGACATTATTCCCACTAATCCCTTTGATTAACTTCCTAATCGTTTGCCTAATGACCGCTGATCTGTTATACGGTTCGCTTAACTTTCGTTCTCGTTTATCGTTTGAAGGATCATACCCGGGATCTTATTACTTAGGTTCCCTTAACCTTTCTCAATACATTATATTCCTTTTTATGATCCTCTATTATAATCCTTTAATTTAAATCCTTTTTATCCTGTTACCTTATACTCAATTCTCTCCGTATCTTGTGGATTTCCGGGAAAAACCAAAGTGTTCGGAATTGGATTCTGACGATCTTTACATACACTTATATACCACATAGAGTACTAATAATATCCCATAAGATCAATAACAGAACCCCTACATAGCGTGGCATGAACAGTTTTCTCATTCAGCAAAAACACTATTCATAAGGGTTTCAAAAATTTCCAAAAATTGGGGTTATTACATACCACTTGGGTTTGCCAAGCAGGCTAACTCCACATATGTATGATATTACCCGCTCTGGACCGAACCCGCTTGTATTTATTTTTGGGCATTTCCCAAAATAACTCATACTAATGGAGGCTTGCTAAGCAGGCCTAACTACACATTAGTATTATATTATCCGCTATGGATCGACGACGCACAAATTTGTTTTTGGGCACATCCCAAAAGGTCTCACATTATGACGAGGGACAACTCCCAACAATTTCCCCTTCACATCGGATTCGACACCTATCGAATCTGCCACCTGATTGTGTGGTATGGCTCCCCCTTACCCATACTGGAATCCCTCCTGACTTTCTGACTCCCTCTAAGTCCACATTCGAACGCCCACATGCCTTTTCCTTGACCTATTTATCGCTTTCTAGGTCCATTCATAGAGCCATCGGAGATTGTTATGGACCGTTTACAACCTGAAACTGTGATACGACTTGTTGGACTTGACAATTTACCTCTTCTACAAATGATGTGGACTCGACCGTATTTATCTCATGTTTTCCTTTTAAAAAACACAAATATGGTGGTGTTGAGATTTAAATTAGTTGATTTTTTTGACCAATATAGTCGAGACCGCCGAATATTTTTCAAGTGGTTGATATGGCACTAAATAATAATTTCTCTTTTTCAAAAATGGTTCTCAACGATCTAACTATATAGATGTCAAGTTCTACATATTTTAGTGATATTTCAAATATTTCATAAAGAATAAATATTATTTGGTTTGTGATTTTAACAGTTAACTAGTTATATGATTGGGACTTCAAAATAGTATTTTTTTCACCGACTGGCATTTCATTTTTATTAAAACAATCTTGATAATCCAATTGTATAGATGTTAAGATTTATATATTTTATTATTTCAAAAATTAGAAAAAAAAATAATTTAATTTAATATTTTTACTATATTTTTTTTAAAGAAAATTCATATAAAATATTTTTCAACAAATAAAAAATATTTTTTAAATATAAATCTAAACACTTTTACCAATAAAAAATAGTATAAAGTTAATACTAATAAAATGAAATTTTTAGGTGGTATATTATCCCGCTCATTCCAAAAGTTCAAGAAAAAGAGTACTAGAACAAAATCATTATATTTCTCTCACAATCTCTCATTCTTCCCTCTTTGACTCTCTCCCTCTCTCTCAGATTTGGGTGATGTTATTCTTAGAAATGGGTGAGATTTTTTTCTAATTTATTTTTTTTGCTCACTCTCGTTTTCTAATTTGGGGTTCTTAGATAATTTAGAATTTCAATATGGGATTTCAATTTTGACTTACGGATTCGATTCTAGTATTACAATCTTATCAAATCCCTACTCTCTAAAGCTTGAAAGCTCAATCGGTATTTTGGGTAAGCTAAATTTGATAAGTAATGTGCCCAATTAATAAGTGGGTAAGTAGTGAGTTTTATTTAATTTTAAATTAGGGTGTGGAGCAAAAATTGAGGCGGCCGTTTTTTTGGATATATGTTCAGAGTTTGTCTCTGTGGATTTATGAAATTGCATTCGCGTTTATTTGTAAAGCCTAATTTTTTTAATAAATATTATTTTTAAATTGAGATGCAGTAGGATGCAAGCTATGACGGCTAGTGATTTTGAACATCTCTTCATTTGTTGGACTTCTGGACAATGTATGTTTCTTGTACTTCTATTAGGGTGTTGATTATAAAATTCTGATGTACATATGCTATAATTTGTAAAACCGCCACTGTGTTGTTTCCTACTTTGCATATCAGATTTGGTATGTAGTTTGAGATCACTTATTATGTCATTTTAGTTCAGTGTCGCAAGTGGCCTTGATTACTAGTTAATGCATGCATCAAAAATTAAAAATACAGAGTAATCTTTGAAATTTTCGGACATGTTTTCTTTATATGTTTGTTGTCATCTGAGATTATTTGTACTCAATTTCTATAACACTAATTTAAAGTTACTAGAAATTAGAGGGTAAATCTTGTATCTCTTTAAACGGACTAAAGTTAAACAATTTGACTGATAAATTATGACACATAATACTTGATGATTGTGTTCTCATAAATTATGTACGTTTCTCCCTGAATGAATGATATGAGTTGTTATAGGCCTGAAAGATGGAATTTAGTTGCTACAAATTTTGAAGCAGGTTAGCTAAAAAACACAAAACTATTTTGTTTAATTAAGCGACTTGAGATGTGGTGCTGGTATTTTTTTAACCATTGTACTGATTGCTTGCTTCTTCCTCTCGATTGCTGCGGTGCTTTAGAATTTTCAAAATTATGCAATAGCTGATGTCATTGTTCTACTTTTTAATCCGATATATAGTTGATAATGTTTTTGTGTTTAGTCTATTTGTTTTTGCTAATCGTGTGTTTCGTCTATTACTTGTATAGGTAATAAATTTTAAATTATTGATTTGTTCCACGATTCAGAGATGATTTTTCCCCTGTGACTATCAGATTGTTCATGCAGACATGAACCTGATAATGCTGCCTCAACATTATTGGAGGCCGACACACATTTGAAGGGCGTGACAAGAAGAACAAGGGCAAATAGAGTTGGTTCATAACAAAGCATTTGCTAATAGTCTAAGAGTGTGTCTTGCCCCTCATCCTTTGCCACTAATAGGGAACATCTTGTAATGGTTTTGTCCTAGTTCGAAGATGTTAGATTTTTATGAGACTTTGGAGAATGTTTAAGTGTCTTTTTTCATTTGCTCTCCTTTTTTCCATCTTCTATGATGATGGTTACTTATGAAAATGTAATCGATCGAAAAATACTATTTGCCCTGTTTTAAATTTATATTATTTACTGAAATGGTAGTTATAGTTTTTGGCTATTTTTTGTTAAATATTTAATAATAAAATTACAAATATACATGTTTACATTCCGTTATTAATATCTGAACTGTTGTCAGAGTTTTAGTGCTAGTAGTGCATTCGTTGGTAGAGTGTTGCTAGAGTAACACCAATTGCAAGCAATAATTTGTTGACAATTTGTTACTAAATTAAACGATGGAAATTTCGTTGGCATATGGTTGCTAATAATACCAACGAAATATCTCGTTACCCAGTTCATTGTTTCATGGTTATTCGAAAAACAAGAACTTCGTTATTAGTCGCTTGTTATTCTGTTGTTAAGTTTACAACGAGAAATAAATTCGGTTAGGCAGCTACTTCCCAACGACGTTTAGTCTAAAAAATCGTTTTGGTGATAATTCCGTTGGCACACTGTCCTACCAACGGA
Source organism: Apium graveolens (assembly GCF_009905375.1). Lineage (NCBI taxonomy): Eukaryota > Viridiplantae > Streptophyta > Magnoliopsida > Apiales > Apiaceae > Apium > Apium graveolens. The sequence continues at coordinate 7,893,367 of NC_133653.1, forward strand.
TTTCCTTAACACGCCAATGAAAATTTCTGGTGTCAAAACTTGATTTTTTTTTAGTATATAATAAGTTAATGTTTGTAGTAGCGAGGAGTCCAACATGTATCCATTTACTTGATCCTACTGTTTCAAAATTATTGTTGTACTCCTGACAACCAATTCATGCCATATTAACTCCCTTATGCCAATTATATATAGGATATAACTTTTTATTAATTTTAAAATATCTCAAATTTTAGTTACATGCAATGCCAGTCAAATACGTACATACGTCAAAAAAAGGTTGGAAAGTTTTGAAAAGAACGTGGACAAGAGTGTAGCTGTGATTTAGGTAAGAGTAATGTTGGAGGATAAAAAAGTACAAAAAATTATTATCAAATAACGTGACAATATCAGGAATGAGTGTCGAGTTACTTCGGGGTCGGGGTGTGCCATCCCCGTCCCCGATCCCCGAACACAAACCCCCTTCCCGAACACGCCCCGATCCTCGAACAGAGATTAGTTTTATACCTGGTCCCCTCCCCGAATGACGCACACAAAAACATATATAATCATTATCTATAAATACACAAAACACACACTTCTACTTAGATTAGAACTCTGCTTCATCTTCTACACCCACTCTCTTCATTACTCAAATCTTATGTATAATCTACATACATTATCTACATATATCCATAACTTATACACTTCTATTTACACAAAAACTCTAATACTCTCTCTACTACCTAATTTCTTACCTCAGTTATTAGTTCAACATATGTATTTTATAATATCTCTTGATAATCACCCCATCAACAATCTAAATCTACACACCACGCTATACACATCAACCTCAAGAAAAGTTATGTCTATTCACATCGAATTTAGAACACACAAATGAAAAGTTTTACACTACTTTTCCCTAGTATCTTATTGATGATGATCACTTGTAACATCATATTCATATATATTATATTTCTCTCGGCCGACGAAAAGGTCTATACAGCTGACGAGTACAAGCACATATGACGAGTAGAAACTGCACACTCGACATGTCCAAACAACACATTCTACATGTTTAACCTACGCACTGGAAGATGGAGTTTTCTACCATGTTTTTTTATTATTCCATTGATTGTAATCACTTTTAGAATAGCTGAAACACCGTGTTCTGTTAAATGTTGTTATATATATAACTTAGGACGTTTAATTATTTCCAATGCTTGGGACTCTATTAACGGTGTCAAAATTTTCATATAGTCAACTTTTTTTTTAATATTATCGCTCTTCCACCTCAATTTTGGCACTCTTTTTTCATGGATCACATCAATAGTTGTCATCCCTAGATGCCAACTTCACTAATTTTATTAAAAAATATATAACACAAATTTATTAGAGGTGAAATAATTTATTCATGACCACAAATGAAATTTGCACCCTATTTTATTAAACATCAACTTTTGACACCTCAAGTTGCATCTCATGTCAGTTTATTGGCACCCAATAACACCCAAACTATAAATTATGGCTTATTCAAATGTTTATGTTCTTACTAAACTATAAACTATGGTTTATTCAAATGTTTATGCTTGATCTTTAAGGTTCAATATGAAGAATAAATAAAGCATGATAAAAGATGGTGAAAGCTGAGACGTTGGGAACAACAAGATACTATATTATTCTTGATGTTCTTGATTACAAAAGCTTAAGGAGACAATACAATGCCCTTAGCACTATATATTAGAACGAGGACTCATAACTTGTCCATTACTTTAACAAACTACTAATATAAAGACTATGCTGCCCTCCTAGTACATGAATAAGATAAACTAAATGACTGGACTAAGAGGAAGGTGAAAGAGATGTGTCCTAAGTCCAATTATGTATGATAATTTAGGAATAACTTTTATGTAATCTGTTTTGATTTCAATTATATTAATAAAAGACTTATTTTGTTTTTATTGCGGGCTTTATCTATTTAAGTGTTTAAATAAGATATACCATAGTTTAGAGTAAAACTTTTTATGGATTATGATGAGATCATAATAATGAGACCTAAAAGATGATAACTCTGAACTTAAATAGTTCCTGGTCGTATGATTACTAACTGGTAATTAGTAATCCGCAAAGATCGGTACATACTATGCTGGCTTCCTCATGAAAGATGTCTGTTCTCATAGACATTTATGTGGTGACACTATAGCTAGTATGTAGGTGCTTATTATAGAATAAGTTCACTGAACATGACTCGCACAGCTGAACAACTGATGGAGTTCACTCACGTGTCAACAGATGTTCACATAGTGATAGTTGTACAAGTATCCTTAGACTTGAGGTCATCATAGTCATCTTGTGTACACCGAACTATACTTTGGTTTAGTTCTTAGTCTCCAGGGACAATAATAAGGGCTCTACTGGGTGTAGGAATTTGTACACGAAGATAATGTATGATCAATAAAGAATCTACCCCTTCCAGTGAAGGAAGAGAATGTTCTATGCTGATCCACTTATGCTAGTTCAGGAATCTCGGGCCAGAGTGAATGAAATTAGAAAGGAGTTTCTAATTCACATTAATTAGAACTAAGCATAGTGAATGGGAAAGCATATGATTAAATAAGATAGGCTTGACACGAGTTCCATGTCTTGTATTTAATCGGGACATTGCAGGGTAGAAGGAATTGATTGTACGATAACTATTCACTGACTAGGTTCTTGGTATTCTAAGCAGTGAATTCGTATTATCCGGATAGTCGCGATATGCTGAGAAGTATCCCTCACGATGTAGAATAAATATGATTAATTTATTAATTAATCATATTTAATGAATTAGAGAATTTATATAAATGATGATAAAATAGTTTTATTATTATTTATTTCTACAACCGGCATAATATTGAACCTACAGGGTCACACCATAAAAGAGAATGATTTAATGGTTGAGGAATTAATTAATAATGGCTGGTAATTATTTATTTGTGAAATAAATAATTAATTAGTAAATTTAATAATTGATTAAATGAGATTTAATTAATTATAAATTAATTAAGAAAAGTTCTTAATATTATTAATTAAGAATTTAACTTTTGGAAATTAAATCAAGTGAGAGAATTATTTTCTAAAGTGTTTAGAAAAAGGATTAATGATTAAAAGGTGTTTTAATTATTAGTTAATTGGTTAATGAGAATAATCAATTAAAGGGTTATTAATAATAATATTTTATGGGAAAAGTTTCAGCTGAAATTTTTGCCTATAAATATACTATTATAAACCCTATTTGCCTCAACTAAAAAGAAAACCCTAATTTTCAAGAAGAAAAGAAAAGGAGGCAACCCTAATTCTCTCAACCTCTTCCTCACTCCATTACTTCGATCTCTTGGTGGATACCGGTGGAGTGCTTCACACTTGAGGAGCAGCTGTTAGGGATCTCCGCTCATCATTCTTGGATCGCTTTTAAAGGTTAGTAATCGATCCCTCGATTTATTCACGAATTGTATACGATTATATAGGTTTTTATAAGTTTTATTTGTAATCCACGCTTCCATATATGCATAAATCCCAACAATGGTATCCGAGCATAGGTTGTATGCATATAGATTCATGGTAAAAATTTCAGAATTTTTGATGCATGTATGAATTTTTAATTCGATTTATTGATTCGAGGGCTATATTGATTTAATTATGAATTAAATCGAAAAATTTGAAACATGGTACTTTTTATTTTAGATCTGGGTTCTTCATATTTTTCTGAAAATTTGCATATTTTTTTTGTAATTTTTAGATCCTAGAAAGTATTTGTTTTGAATTTTTTTAAAGTTTAATTCAAACAGAAAATAGTTTATTGATTAATGACATTAATAATACATGTGGCTGATTCTGATCGGCTGAAGAATATTAGGTGGCGCTGAGTCAACAGCCGACGTCAGCAGATGACGTCAGCGTGACGTCAGCAGATGACATCAGCGTGACGTCAGAGGTTGATGTCGTCAGGCGCTTGAATTTTTATTTTGGCTCCCTAGGACGCATACGAACTCCGATTTAGACGTGTAAGGTACCGTTGGATTCGTTTTTCCGAGACGCACCTTCTGGAATAATTTATTAATTTTAAAAAATTAGTTTTAAACTGCTTATAGCCCTTAAAGTATATTTAATGTATTATTTGATAATATTAAATGCATGATTAATTCGTACATTTGTATATAATTGCGTTAAATGTTATGACATGCCTAGATATATGTTCTTTTATATTTTATATGTGATATATGCTTGAGTTATCATACGATGATAGATTTAGGTGAACTTAATTGACATAAGGCGTATGTTAGACGATCTAGGCTTAGTGAAAGTGTTCCATGATAATAATATAAATATTATGAATACAATAACGAGATTCTTGTGTTTGTGAAACACGTAATTAAATATGAATTTTCAATTTTGAGAGAAAGGATGATTCTGTCAAAAGCAGATTTCGATCTGTAAGAAAGAGGTATTAAGTGACGCCTCTTGACAATGCTCCCCCCGATCTGGGAATCATCCAATTATCGATTATTGATTTGAAATATTTAATTTAAAGGAAGAATCTCTTTATAATATGATTATGGTTATAACATAATATAATCCCTCATAAAATAATATCAAGTAGTAAATTGGCCAATGACATAACGGGATTGTGTCGGTCATAGCCTTCTAGCATAATAGAAAGTAGAGTTCTTATTTTGAGACATTGTCGTTTCGTGCTACAGCCGAGGGCTTTGTTTTGAGATTAAGAGATGCTTTTCTATCACATGAGATATGTATGATAAATTGGGTTCCAATGGTCGTTACGTGCCACAGCCGTGGGCTATTGAAAGTCTAATTTAATTATACAAGATGTTGGGTTTGACTTGACTTAAAATATTGAGTGAGTCGTGCTACAGCCGAGACTCAATGATTTAAGAGGCTAAAATATTATAGGGAATAACATGAAATGTAATTGACAAGAGTTGTCTACCTATAGAACATCACATTGCATTTCGTGCTACAGCCGAGGTGATGTAATGAAAAATAGGATCCTTATTCTCACTAGTGTTATGAATGCTTAGTTATACATTTAGGGGGTTGTATAAATTAGATAAACTAGTGGGAGCCACTTATGAATAAAGACCCGATTCATATAGTGTTTTGAAATGAAATTGAATATTTTCTAAGTTTTGTTATGTGTTTATCATTTACAGATTTACTATATACGTTATGTCTTCTGCACTATCACTCCGGAGCATACTGGATGCTCACAAATTGACTGGTCCTAATTTTGTTGACTGGCTTCGAAACTTGAGAATTGTTCTTAGGGTTGAGAAGCTGGAATATGTGCTTGACTCACCTAAGCCTGCTGAACCTGCTGACGATTCACATAATGATGAACATGTTGTGTATCGTAAGTGGATAGATGATGCAAATGTTGCTCAATGTATCATGCTAGCTTCCATGAACATTGAGCTACAGAAGCAGCATGAGCATATGGATGCTCACACAATCCTAGCGCATCTACAAGAGTTGTATGATGTGGCAGGGAGGACAGCTCAATATGATATATCGAAGGAGCTGTTCGGCTGTAGGATGTCAGAGGGATCATCTGTGAATGACCATGTACTTAAGATGATCAATTTGATTGAACGTCTTGGATAACTTGGTTTTGCCATGGATGGGGAGCTGAGCTAAGACTTGGTCTTGCAATCACTTCCAAGTTCATTCTCGCAGTTTGTTGTGAACTTTCACTTGAATAAGATGGATGTCAGCTTGCCCGAACTTTCATAACATGTTGAAAACTGCTGAGTTGAATTTTCCTTCGAAGAAGAGTTCTGTTCTTCTTATTGGAGAAGGATCAACTTCCAAGAAAAGGAAGAGGACCTTTCCCAAAAAAAAGAAGAAGATTGGTGAGAGTAAGCCTACTCCAGCAAAGGCTAAAGTAGACCCCAAAAGCAATGTTGTTTGCTTCCACTGTAACAAGGTGGGTCACTGGAAGAGAAACTGCAAGGCTTATCTTGCAGAGCTGAAAAAGAAGAAGGCTAGTGAGACTACCCCTTCTGATTCAGGTATGTTCATGATCGAAGTTAATATGTCACTAAGTCAAATTTCTACTTGGGTATTAGATACCACCTGTGGTTCTCATATTTGCAATTCGTTGCAGGGACTAAAGGGAAGTAGGACTCTTGAAGAAGATGAGGTGATTCTACGTATGTGCAATGGAGCAAGAGTTACCACCATATATGTAGGATCATTTAGTTTACATATGCCTACAGGCAAGACTATTATTTTGAATAATTGTTATTACGTTCCCTCTATTGTGAGGAATGTTGTTTCTATTCCTATGTTGGATTTGGATGGTTTTCATTTATTATTAAGAATAATGAATGTTCTATTCTTAGAGATAATGTTCTTTATGGATGTGGTACTTTAAATAATGGTTTGTATGTATGCGACTTAGGAAATGATTTACTTCAGATTGAACAAACTAATAAAAGAAAACGAGATGATGAAAATCTGACCTATTTATGGCACTGTAGGCTATGTCATATTAGTGAGTAAAGATTACGCTCATTACACCAGGATGGGTTACTTGAACCATTTGATTTTGAATCATATCCGGTATGTGAATCTTGTCTTATGGGTAAGATGACCAAATCTCCATTTACTGGACATAGAGAGAGAGCTGCAGATGTGTTAGGCTTGGTACACACAGATGTATGTGGACCAATGTCAACACAAGTTATGGGAGGATTTTCATACTTCATAACTTTTACGGATGATAAATCCAGGTTTGGATATGTGTATTTAATGAAACACAAGTATGAAGCTTTTAAAAAGTTCAAAGAGTACAGATATGAAGCAGAGAAACAAACCAAAATGAGTATTAAAGTTCTTCGATCAGATCGAGGAGGTGAATACTTAAGTGGGGAGTTTCTAAATCATCTCAAAGAAAATGGTATAATATCACAATAGACACCTCCTGCAACTCCACAATTGAACGGAGTTTCTGAAAGGAGGAACCGGACTTTGTTAGACATGGTTCGGTCCATGATGAGCTATACAGATCTTCCAGTATCCCTTTGGGGTTATGTCTTAGAAACTTCAGCATATTTACTGAACAAGGTACCTTCTAAATCTGTTCCGAAAACTCCATATGAGATATGGAAAAGAAGGAAGCCAAGTCTTAAACACATTAAGATTTGGGGATGTCCAGCTTTTGTCAAGAAAGTTGAACCTGAAAAGCTGGAATCAAGATCCGTAAAATGTAGGTTTGTGGATATCCAAAAGAGACTTTAGGATATTACTTTTACACCGAACAAAGGGTGTTTATTTCCAGACACGCGACCTTCTTAGAGAAATAACTTATCCTTGAAGGGAACAGTGGGAGCAAGGTTGAACTTAATGAAGTTCAAGAAGCACAACCTATAAAGGTTCAAGAGGGAGTACCTATTCAGAAAGTACAACCTTCTGTAGAACAGCCTGTACGTAGGTCAGATAGGGTGTCTCGTCAACCTGAGAGGTATTATGGCCTTGTCATTGAGAATGACAATGACTTGTCACTTATTGATGGAGAAGACCCTATGACCTATGATGAGGCTATGAGTTGTGATGACTCAGAGAAATGGCAGAGTGCCATGAAATCCGAAATGGACTCCATGTATGCCAACCAAGTGTGGACTCTGGTTAAGGCGCCTGAAGGTGTTAAGCCTATTGGGTGCAAGTGGGTATATAAGAGAAAGATTGGAGCAGATGGCCAGGTGGAGACCTATAAGACTAGGCTAGTGGAAAAAGGATTTAAACAAAGACAAGGGATTGACTTTGATGAAACCTATTCGCCGGTAGCCTTGCTTAAATCCATTCGGATTTTGCTTGCGATTGCGGCTTACTATGACTATGAGATCTGGAAAATGGACGTGAAAACGGCCTTCCTCAGTGGGAAACTTGAAGAGGATGTATATATGACACAACCAGAAGGATTTGTTTCTAAAGGAAATGAACATCTACTTTGTAAGCTGAATCGATCCATATACGGACTGAGGCAAGCTTCTCGCACATGGAATGCCCGTTTTGATAAGACAATCAAAGATTTTGATTTCATCCAAAATATGGATGAACCATGCATCTACAAGAAGGTTAGTGGGAGCGCGGTAACATTAATAATACTGTATGAGGATGACATACTTCTCATTGGGAATGATATACCGATGCTTCAATCAGTCAAAGTGTGGCTATCTAAGAACTTCACGATGAAGGACTTGGGAGAGGCATCTTACATTCTTGGAATGAAGATCTATAGAGATAGATCAAAGAGAATGTTAGGCTTGACCCAAAGTACATATATCAAAAAAGTGCTAAAGAGATATAGCATAGAAAACTCCAAGAGAGGACTCATTCCCATGAGCCATGGAGTTTCTCTTTCCAAGAAAATGTCTCCAAAGATATCTGAGGAGAGAGAGCGTATGAGTAGGATTCCTTATACTTCTGCAATTGGACCTATCATGTACGCGATGTTATGTACTCGGCCTGATGTTGCTCACTCACTTAGTGTGACAAGCAGATTTCAGTCTGATCCAGGTGAAGAACACTGGAAAGCAGTGAAAAACATCCTAAAGTACTTGAGAAGGACTAAGGAAATTTTTCTTGTTTATGGTGGTTCTGAGTTAAAAATAGAGGGGTATACAGACTCTAGTTTTCAGTCAAAAATAGATGATAGTAAATCCATGTCAGGGTATGTGTTTACCCTAAATGGTGGGGCAGTAAGTTGGAAGAGTTCCAAACAGTCAACGACGGCTGACTCCACAGCGGAAGCAGAGTATATAGCTGCAAGTGAAGCTGTAAAAGAAGCTGTTTGGATAAAGAAATTTTTTTCTGAGTTGAGAGTTGTTCCTAGCATATAAGAGCCAATAGTGTTGTATTGTGACAATAATGCGGCAATAGCACAAGCTAAGGAACCAAGATCTCATAAAAATTCCAAGCATGTCCTGCGGCGCTTTCATTTGATTAGGGAGATTGTTGAATGATGAGATGTCAATGTCAAGAGAGTTGACACACATAACAACATAGAAGACCCTTTAACAAAGCCACTTTCTCAAAGTCACTTTGATCGTCATAAAGACAAGATGGGTATTAGATACCAGAGTGATTCACTTTAGTACAAGTGGGAGATTGAAAGAGATGTGTCCTAAGTCCAATCATGTATGATGATTTAGGAATAACTTTTATGTAATCTGTTTTGATTTCAATTATATTAATAAAAGACTTATTTTGTTTTTATTGCGAGCTTTATCTATTTAAGTGTTTAAATAAGATATACCATAGTTTAGAATAAAGCTTTTTATGGATTATGATGAGATCATAATAATGAGACCTAAAAGATGATAACTCTGAACTTAAATAGTTCCTGGTCGTATGATTACTAACTGGTAATTAGTAATCTGCAAAGATCGGTACATACTATGCTTGCTTCATTATGAAGGATGTCTGTTCTCATAGACATTTGTGTGGTGACACTATAGCTAGTATGTAGGTGCTTATTATAGAATAAGTTCACTGAACAAGACTCGCACAGCTGAACAACTGATGGAGTTCACTCACGTGTCAGCAGATGTTCACATAGTGATAGTTGTACAAGTATCCTTAGACTTGAGGTCATCATAGTCATCTTGTGTCCACCGAACTATACTTTGGTTTAGTTCTTAGTCTCCAGGGACAATAATAAGGGCTCTACTGGGTGTAGGAATTTGTACACGAAGATAATATATGATCAATAAATTCCAGTGAAGGAAGAGAATGTTCTATGCTGATCCACTTATGCTAGTTCAGGAATCTCTGGCCAGAGTGAATGAAATTAGAAAGGAGTTTCTAATTCACATTAATTAGAACTAAGCATAGTGAATGGGAAAGCATATGATTAAATAAGATAGGCTTGACACGAGTTCCATGCCTTGTATTTAATCGGGACATTGCAGGGTAGAAGGAATTGATTGTACGGTAACTATTCACTGACTAGGTTCTTGGTATTCTAAGCAGTGAATTCGTATTATCCGGATAGTCGCGATATGCTGAAAAATATCCCTCACGATGTAGAATAAATATGATTAATTTATTAATTAATCATATTTAATGAATTAGAGAATTTATATAAATAATGATAAAATATTTTTATTATTATTTATTTCTACTACCGGCATAATATTGAACCTAAAGGGTCACACCATAAAAGAGAATGATTTAATGGTGAAGGAATTAATTAATAATGGCTGGTAATTATTTATTTGTGAAATAAATAATTAATTAGAAAATTTAATAATTGATTAAATAAGATTTAATTAATTATAAATTAATTGAGAAAAGTTCTTAATATTATTAATTAAGAATTTAACTTTTGGAAATTAAATCAAGTGAGAGAATTATTTTCTAAAGTGTTTAGAAAAAGGATTAATGATTAAAAGGTGTTTTAATTATTAGTTAATTGGTTAATGAGAATAATCAATTAAAGGGTTATTAATAATAATATTTTATGGGAAAATTTTCAGCTGAAATTTTTGCCTATAAATATACTATTATAAACCCTATTTGCCTCAACTAAAAAGAAAACCCTAATTTTCAAGAAAAAAAGAAAAGGAGTCAACCCTAATTCTCTCAACCTCTTCCTCACTCCATTACTTCGATCTCTTGGTGGATACCGGTGGAGTGCTTCACACTTGAGGAGCAGCTGCTAGGGATCTCCGCTCATCATTCTTGGATCGCTTTTAAAGGTTAGTAATCGATCCCTCGATTTATTCACGAATTGTATACGATGGGTTTTTATAAGTTTTATTTGTAATCCACGCTTCCGTGTATGCATAAATCCCAATAGAAGGACCACTACTGAGAATTGGAAATTCAGGTGTAGACAAAAAAGGTGGTCCATGAAGAACAACAAGGCCATATTGGCTAGTTTTACTGTGCTGGAAAATAAGTAGACATGCTCATTAAGCACGTGCACAGGTGCATTATGCCTAATGAGTTGATAATCAGGATACTAAGTGCAATACTCCTCCTCAAGCTACACTGGAGGTGGAACAGAAGTGCCAAGCTTGTGTAGAAGATAATTATGCTGCTTGAAAGGTAGGGATTTGGTGAGAAGGTCGGCAATTTAAGCATGCGAAGGAACATGTTGTGTGACTATAGAACCAGATTAAATGTGATCCCCGATGAAGTGACAGTCCACTTCAATGTGCTTGGTTCTTTCATGCATTACAGGATTGGCTGCAATTACAATGGCAGCCTGGTTGTTACATTTGAGAATTGTTGGAGGTAAGTTGGACAGGCCCATGTCCTTGAGGAGAGTAGAAACCCAGGTGATCTCACAGGTGGTAAGGGCCATTTCCTTTACTCTGCTTCGACAGTTGATCTTGCTACAATTGATTGCTTTTTAGCCTTCCAGGAAATATTGGAATCACCGAAAAAAATGCAAAAGCCAGAGGTTGAGCGTCTAGTGGATTGACAACTAGCCCAATCACTATCACAATAGGCAGTGATTTGGGATGCAGAAGATGAAGCTAACAGAATGCCTTGGCCTGGTTTAATTATCAGATATTTTAATAGACGTTTTGCTGCCTACATATGAGCAGTTGTAGGTTTCTGTATATATTGAGACAAAATATGAAAAACAAAAGTAATGTCAGACCTTGTAATTGTGAGGTAAATGAGTCTTCCAAATAACCTTTGATAAGATTGTGGATCTGATAATCAGACTCTATTTTCCGGTGTGAGTTTGATATGGACATCAGGAGACAATCGCAAAGGTTTGGCATCGATCATATTGTAATCCTTAAGAAGATCAAGTGTATATTTTCTCTGGGAGACAAAAAATCCAGATGCAGACCTATCAATTTCAAGGCCAAGAAAGTATCTGAGATCCACAAGGTCCTTCATGTTGAATGAGCTTGACAGCACTGTCTTGAGAGAGTTGATAGTGGACATGGAGTTCCCAACAATTAGTAAGTCATCAACATAGACCAAGATTAAGGTGATAGTGGTGTCTGAGGCAGAAGTGAACAGGCTGTAGTCTGATTTGGACTGTTTCTAACAAGAGTTTTGTAGGTGAACACAAAGTTTACTGAACCAATTTCTTGTAGGATTTTATCTATCACGGAAGCATTGTAAAACAATTTTACACATATAAAATCCATATAATATGCATACAGATCGTAAATAAAATCGAGGGATCGATTTCTAACCTTTAAAAGCGATCCAAGAACAACGGGCGGAGATCCTTAGCAGCTGCTCCTCAAGTGTGAAGCACTCCACCGGTATTCACCAAGAAAACGATGTAATGAAGGAGGAGGAGGTGGAGAGAATTAGGGTTTTGTAAATCTTTGGGTTGAGGCAAAAATAGGGTTTATAATAGTATATTTATAGGCAAAATTTTTAGCTGAAAATTTTCCCATAAAATATTATTATTATTAACCCTTTATTATTCTCACTAATAATTAAAACACCTTTTAATTATTAATCCTTTTTCTAAACACTTTAGAAATAATTCTCTCACTTGATTTAATTTCCAAAAATTAAATTCTTAATTAATAATATTAAGAACTTTTTCTTAATTAATTTATAATCAATTAAATCTCATTTAATCAATTATTAAATTTGCCAATTAATTATTTATTACATAAATAAATAATTATCAGCCATTATTAATTAATTCCTCCACCATTAAATCTTTCTCTTTTATGGTGTGACCCTATAGGTTCAATATTAAGCTGGTAGTAGAAATAAATAATAATAAAACTATTTTATCATTATTTATATAAATTCTCTAATTCATTAAATATGATTAATTAAATCATATTTATTCTACATCGTGAGGGATACTTTTCAGCATATCACGACTATCCGGATAATACGAATTCACTGCTTAGAATACCAAGAACCTATTCAGTGAGTAGTTACCGTATAATTAATTTCTTCTACCCTGCAATGTCATGATTAAATACAAGGCATGGAACTTATGTCAAGCCTATCTTATTTAATCACTTGCTTTCCCATTCACTATGCTTAGTTCTATTTAATGTAAATTAGAAACTCCTTTCTAATTTCATTCACTCTGGCCAGAGATTCCTGAACTAGCATAAGTGGATCAGCATTGAACATTCTCTTCCTTCACTGGAAGGGGTAGATCCTCTATTGATCATACACTATCTTCGTGTACAAATTTCTATACCCAGTAGAGCCCTTATAATTGTCCCTGGAGACTAAGAACTAAACCAAAGCATAGTTCAGTGTACACAAGATGACTATGATGACCTCAAGTCTAAGGATACTTGTACAACTATCACTATATGAATAACTGCTGACACGTGAGTGAACTCCATCAGTTGTTCAGCTGTGTGAGTCATGTTCAGTGAATTTATTCTATAATAAGCACCTACATACTAGCTATAGTGTCACCACATAAATGTCTATGAGAACAGACATCCTTCATAATGAAGCAAGCATAGTATGTACCGATCTTTGCGGATTATTAATTACCAGTTAGTAATCCTACGATAAAGAACTATTTAAGTTTAGAGTTATCATCTTTTAGGTCTCATTATTAAGATCTCATCACAATCCATAAAAGCTTTACTCTAAACTGTGGTATATCTTATTTAAACACTTAAAATAGATAGAGCCCACAATAAAAAACAAAACAAGTCTTTTATTAATATCAATGAAATCAAAACAGATTACATAAAAGTTATTCCTAAATCCTCATACATGATTGGACTTAGGACATATCTCTTTCAATCTCCCACTTGTACTAAAGCCAATCACTCTGGTATCTAATACCCATCTTGTCTTTATGACGATCAAAGTGACTTTGAGAAAGTGGCTTTGTTAAAGGGTCTGCTATGTTGTTATGTGTGTCAACTCTCTCGACGTTGACATCTCCTCTTTCAACAATCTCCCTAATCAGATGAAAGCGCCGCAGGACATGTTTAGAACTTTTATGAGACCTAGATTCCTTGGCTTGTGCTATTGCTGCATTGTTATCACAATACAACACAATAGGCTCTTCAACGCTAGGAACAACTCCCAACTCAGAAACAAATTTCCTCATCCAAGCGGCTTCTTTTACAGCTTCACTTGCAGCTATATATTCTGCTTCCGCTGTGGAGTCAGCCGTTGTAGACTGTTTGGAACTCTTCCAACTTATCGCACCACCATTCAGAGTAAACACGTACCCTGACATGGATTTGCTATCACTTTCTCATTGAAAACTAGAGTCAGTATAACCCTCTATTTTCAACTCAGATTCACCACCAAAAACAAGAAAAATGTTCTGAGTCCTTCGCAAGTACTTAAGGATGTTTTTCACTGCTTTCCAGTGGTCTTCACCTGGATTGGACTGATATCTGCTCGTCATACTAATTGAATAAGCAACATCAGGCCTTGTACATAACATCGCGTACATGATAGATCCTATTACTGAAGCATAAGGAATCTTACTCATACGCTCTCTTTCCTCAGGTGTCTTAGGAGATATTTTTTCGGAAAGGGACACTCCGTGGCTCATCGGTATGAGACCTCTTTTGGAGTTTTCCATGCTAAACCTTTTAAGCACTTTTTGGATGTATGTACCCTGGGTAAGACCTATCATTCTTCTAGATCTATCTCTATAGATCTTCATACTGAGAATGTAGGATGCTTCTCCCAAGTCCTTCATGGTAAAGTTCTTTGATAGCCATACTTTGACTGATTGTAGCATCGGTATATCATTTCCTATAAGAAGTATATCATCCACATACAATACAAGAAATGTTACCGCGCTCCCACTAACCTTCTTGTAGACACATGGTTCATCTATGTTTTTGATAAAACCAAACTCTTTGATTGTCTTATCAAAACGGATGTTCCATCTACGAGAAGCTTGCCTTAAACCATATATGGTTCGCAACAGCTTACACACTAGGTATTCATTTCCCTTGGAAAGAAAACCCTCTGACTGTGTCATATACACTTCCTCCTCAAGTTCCCCATTGAGGAAGGCCGTTTTCACGTCCATTTGCCAGATCTCATAGTCGTAGTAAGCAGCAATCGCAAGCAAAATCTGAATTGATTTTAACAGGGCTACAGGTGAAAAAGTTTCATCAAAGTCAATCCCTTGCCTTTGTTTGAATCCTTTTGCCACGAGCCTGGCCATATAGGTCTCCACCTGGCCATCTTCTCCAATCTTTCTCTTGTATACCCACTTGCACCCAATAGGCTTAACACCTTCAGGCGCCTCAACCAGAGTCCATACTTGGTTGGTATACATAGATTCCATTTGGGATTTCATGACACTATGCCATTTCTCTGAGTCAACACTACTCATAGCCTCATTATAGGTCACAGGGTCGTCATCATCAATGATTGACAACTCATTATCATTCTCAATGACAAGGCCATAATACCTCTCAGGTTGGCGAGACAATCTCCCTGTCCTACGAATGGGCTGTTCCACAGAAGGTTGTTCAGTCTGAACAGGTGTTTCCACTTGATCCGTAGTAGTTTTTGCTTCTTGAACTTCACCAAGTTCAATTTTGCTCCCACTGTTTCCTTCAAGGATAAACTCCTTTTCCAAGAAGGTAGCATGTCTGGAGACAAACACCCGATGATCGGTGTAAAAGTAATACCCCAAAGTCTCTTTAGGATATCCCACAAAATTACATTTTACAGATCGAGATTCCAGCTTATCTGGGTCAACTTTCTTGACATAAGCTAGACATCCCCAAATCTTAACGTGTTTAAGACTCGGTTTCCTTTCTTTCCATATCTCATATGGAGCTTGAGGAACATATTTGGAAGGCACCTTATTCAGTAAATATGCTGAGGTTTCCAATGCATAACCCCATAGGAATACTGGAAGATTCGCATAGCTCATCATGGACCGAACCATGTCTAACAAAGTTCTATTTCTCCTTTCAGATAACCCATTTAACTGTGAAATATATGGAGGAGTCCACTGGGAGACTATACCATTTTCGTTGAGATAATCTAGAAACTCTCCATTCAAGTATTCACCACCTCGATCTGATCGAAGAGTTATAATACTGTGTTTGGTTTGTTTCTCCACTTCATGTTTATATTCTTTGAACTTTTCAAAGGCTTCAGACTTGTGTTTCATCAAATACACATATCCGAATCTAGATCTATCATCTATGAAAGTAATGAAGTACGAAAATCCACCCATGGCTTGCGTAGACATTGGTCCACATACATCTGTGTGTACCAATCCTAGCAAATCTGCAGCCCTCTCTCCATGTCCACTAAATGGAGATTTGGTCATTTTACCCAATAGACAAGACTCGCATGTAGGATATGATATAAAATCAAAGGGGTCAAGTAACCATTCCTTATGCAATGTCCGCAGTCTATTTTCACTAATATGACCTAGCCTACAGTGCCATAAATAGGTCAGATTTTCATCATCTCGTTTTCTTTTATTAGTTTGTTCAATCTGAAGTAAATCATGCTCTACTTCACATATATATAGACCATTATTTAAAATACCACATCCATAAAGAACATTATCTCTAAGGATAGAACATTCATTATTCTTAATAATAAATGAAAAACCATCCAAATCCAACATAGGAATAGAAACAATATTCCTCACAATAGAGGGAACGTAATAATAATTATTCAGAATAATAGTCTTGCCCGTAGGCATATGTAAACTAAATGATCCTACATATATGGCAGCAACCCTTGCTCCATTGCCTATATGTAGAATCACCTCATCTTTTTCAAGATTCCTACTTCCCTTTAGTCCTTGCAACGAATTGCAAATATGAGAACCACAGGCGGTATCTAATACCCAAGTAGAAATTTGACCTAGTGATATATTGACTTCGATCATGAACATGCCTGAATCAGAAGCGATAGTCTTACTACCCTTCTTCTTCTTCAATTCTGCAAGGTAAACCTTGCAGTTCCTCTTCCAGTGCCCCAACTTGTTACAGTGAAAACAAACAGCTAAATTAGGACCAGTCAACTTATGAGCATCTAGTATGCTCCGGAGTGATAGTGCAGAAGACATGACGAATATAGTAAATCTGTAAATGATAAACACATAACAACACTTAGTAAATATTCAATTTCATTTCAAAACACTATATGAATCGGGTCTTTATTCATAAGTGTCTCCCACTAGTTTATCTAATTTATTTAACCCCCTAAGTGAAAATTAAGCATTCATAATGCTAATAGGAATAGGGATCCTACATTCCATCACACAACCTCGGCTGTAGCACGAAATGTCCTGTGATGTTCAATAGGCAGACAACTCTTGTCAATTACATCTTATGTTATTCCCTAATATAACTTTAGCCTCTTGAATAATTGAGTCACGGCTGTGGCACGCCAAACTCAATATTCTAAGTCAAGTCTAACCCAACATTTCGTACAATTGAATCAGTCTCCAACGGCCCACGGCTGTAGCACCTAACGACCTTTAGATTCTAATTCAATGTACACATCTCTATGTAATAGACAAGTATTTCTTATTTTGAAATCAAAGCCCTCGGCTGTAGCACGAAACGACAATGATTTAAAAAATAAGAACTACTTTCTATCATGTTGGAAGGCTATGACCGACACAAGCCCGTTGTGTCATTGGCCAATTACTACTTGTTATTATTTAATTTTAGAGGGATTATATTAAGTTACAATCATAATCATGTTATAAAGAGATTCTTCCTTTTAAATTAAATATTTCAAATCAATAATCGATAATCAGATGATTCCTAGATCGGGAGGGGCATTGTCAAGAGGCTTCACTTAATAACCCTTTCTTACAGATAGAAATCTGTTGTTGACAGAATCATCCTTTCTCTCAATATTGAAAATTTATATTCAATTACGTGTTTCATAAACACAAGAATCTCATGATCGTATTCATAATATTTATATTAAGGTCATGAAACAATTTCACTATACTAGATTGTCTAACAAACGCCTTATGTTAATTAAGTTCACCTAAATCTATCATCGCATGATAAACTAAGCATATATCACATATATAAGCATGAATAAACATCAAGGTAGGCATGTTACATCATGTAGCATATTGGTCTAAGCATTATACATCTCTATGTATCACATAAGGCATTTAAAAGCAATTAAAACAGTCAAAAACAGCTTTAAAACACTACTGTTAGCTATAAACAGTTCAAAACTATTTCAGAAAATATCATATAATATACCATTAGATGCGTCTCGAAAAGACGAATCCAACGGCACCAAGTACGCCCCATTCTGAACCCCCACGCGCCCTCACGCGCCCCGAGAAGATTTGTCGCGCGCGGCCACGTGCACACGCGCTGTTAGGCGCGTGTCTGAACGTCTTCCACGCGCCCCCACGCGCACACGCGCTTCACGTGCCCAAAACTCTGTGCTGACGTCAGCATGACATCAGCACTACGCTGACCATTGACCCGCGCGTGTCTGACACGCGCCGCGCGTGACACACGAGCGTGTGTGCCCCACGCGCGCACGTCAGACGCGCGCTCCTTTGCCCTGTTCAGACTTTAGCCGTTTTTTTATTGAACCGCCGCCGCCATACTCTGACTTTAACGAACAGCGAGCCTTCATCTCTTTTCCCGTGCCGTTCCTTTTTCCGTGCCACCACAGTACAGGTACAGCAAGAAAACATGTATATATACTATAACAGATTATATATATATATATATTTAATTACGAATTTAATTGAAACAACTTCAAAAATTCATAACAATTAATCCATACATCATAAAATTATGAAAAAAATACCCAGACGATATACAACACTTGTAGAACCCAGATCTACAATCAAAATAATTCTGAGAAACGATTTCTAATCAGTCATAATTAATCCATGATATAACCTGTAAAAATCATAACTAATTCATACAAGCACATACAATTCTGAAATTTTTACCACAGATCTATATGCATACAACCTATGCTTTGATACCATTGTAGGATTTTATCTATCACGGAAGCATGGTAAAACAATTTTACACATATAAAATCCATATAAAATGCATACAGATCGTTAATAAAATCGAGGGATCGATTTCTAACCTTTAAAAGCGATCCAAGAACAACGGGCAGAGATCCTTAGCAACTGCTCCTCAAATGTGAAGCACTCCACCGATATCCACCAAGAAAATGATGTAATGAAGGAGGAGGAGGTGGAGAGAATTAGGGTTTTGTAAATCTTTGGGTTGCGACAAAAATAGGATTTATAAAAGTGCTAAAAATTTTCCCATAAAATATTATTATTATTAACCCTTTATTATTCTCACTAATAATTAAAACACCTTTTAATTATTAATCCTTTTTCTAAACACTTTAGGAATAATTCTCTCACTTGATTTAATTTCTAAAAATTAAATTCTTAATTAATAATATTAAGAACTTTTTTTTAATTAATTTATAATCAATTAAATCTCATTTAATCAATTATTAAATTTGCCAATTAATTATTTATTTCATAAATAAATAATTATCAGCCATTATTAATTAATTCCTCCACCATTAAATCATTCTCTTATATGGTGTGACCTTGTAGGTTCAATATTAAGTCGGTAGTAGAAATAAATAATAATAAAACTATTTTATCATTATTTATATAAATTCTCTAATTTATTAAATATGATTAATTAAATCATATTTTTTCTACATCGTGAGGGATACTTCTCAGCATATCGCGACTATCCGGATAATACGAATTCACTGCTTAGAATACCAAGAACATATTCTGTGAGTAGTTACCGTATAATTAATTCCTTCTACCATGCAATGTCACGATTAAATATAAGGCATGGAACTTGTGTCAAGCCTATCTTATTTAATCACTTGTTTTCTCATTCACTATGCTTAGTTCTATTTAATGTAAATTAGAAACTCCTTTCTAATTTCGTCCACTCTGGCCAGAGATTCCTGAACTAGCATAAGTGGATCAGCATTGAACATTCTCTTCCTTCACTGGAAGGGGTAGATCCTCTATTGATCATACACTATCTTCGTGTACAAATTCCTATACCCAGTAGAGCCCTTATAATTGTCCCTGGAGACTAAGAACTAAACCAAAGCATAGTTCAGTGTACACAAGATGACTATGATGACCTCAAGTCTAAGGATACTTGTACAACTATCACTATGTGAACAACTGCTGACACGTGAGTGAACTCCATCAGTTGTTCAGCTGTGTGAGTCATGTTCAGTGAACTTATTCTATAATAAGCACCTACATACTAGCTATAGTATCACCACACAAATGTCTATGAGAACAGACATCATTCATAATGAAGCAAGCATAGTATGTACCGATCTTTGCGGATTATTAATTACCAGTTAGTAATCCTATGACCAGGAACTATTTAAGTTTAGAGTTATCATCTTTTAGGTCTCATTATTATGATCTCATCACAATCCATAAAAAGCTTTACTCTAAATTGTGGTATATCTTATTTAAACACTTAAAATAGATAGAGCCCACAATAAAAAACAAAATAAGTCTTTTATTAATATCAATGAAATCAAAACAAATTACATAAAAGTTATTCCTAAATCCTCATACATGATTGGACTTAGGACATATCTCTTTCATTTCTAGGGGCTTTCTTAAGCCCATAAAGTGATTTCTTCAATCTGCATACAAGAGTGGATGAAGAGTTGGACTTATAGTCCGTGGTTAAGGAGATTCCGCTGCCAAGGTCAGTGTAGCTTGTAGGAAGCTTCATGGATACAACCTCATGGAGGTCACCATGCAAAAATGCATTGGTGACATCCATCTGAACAGCATGCCAATTGTGAATAACAGCTACAACTAAAACTGCTCTTACTGTGGTCATCTTGGCTACAGGGGCAAATGTTTCCACATAGTCAATACCATAAATCTATTTACAGCCAAGAATTATCAGTCTTGACTTGTATTTTTCTACAGCACCATCTGGGAGAAACTTAGTTTCGAAAAGCCACTTACAGCCTATTGCTCTTTTTTCGGCGGGTAGAGGCATGATATCCCAGATATTATTGTTTTCCAAAGCATTGAATTCAGAGTTCATGGCATCAATCCAGTGTTGATGCTTAATGGCTTGTTGGAAGGTTATAGGGTCATTGTTCTTAGTGACAGTGCTCATAAGCACTAAAAAATAGGGTTCACAGCCTATGAAGCAACTAGCAACTTTGTTTATGGAGGTGACATAATCCCTTATCCAAATTGCTTTCTTGGTCTGTCTGGTAGATCTTCCGAGAGGAGGTTCTGGTTGATCAGAAGTTTCCAAAGTGGTTGTAGGTGGATCATTGGTGTCTTCAATATCATCAGGAGGAGTGATTAATAAATCATCATCAGAATTATAAATCAACGATGGTGTGTGAGGCAAAGAAATAGGTAAAGGTGTTATATAAGAATTGGAAGAGTTTTGTTGAAAGGAAGAACATGTTCATGAAAAACAGTGTACCTAGATATGAAGACAGTTTTATCAAGTAGATTTTATAGTCTGTATCCTTTGGTGTTTGGTAAATAGCCTATTAAGACACATGATATGCCTCTAGGTTGAAGTTTATCATTTACAGCAGAGTTAGGGGAAGCAAATGTCAAGCACCCCAAGACCTTGAGATGGTCATAAGTAGCTGGTTTTTCATGTAATTTTTCATAAGGGGTGACATTAGAAAGTACAGAGCTAGGTAATCTGTTCAGAATATGTGTGTCAGTTAGGACACAATCCCCCTAAAAAGACAAATCTAAGCCAGCTTGAAACCTTAATGCCCTTGCAATTTCAAGTATTCTTCTGTGCTTTTTTTTTACTCTAGAATTCTGCTGGGGTCTATACGCACAAGATTTCTTATGTATGATACCATTAGCAGAAAATAAAGCTTTACAGTGACTATCATCAAATTCCAGTGCATTATTAGACCTAATGACTTGCATAGATTTCTTAAAGTGATTTGACACATAATTGCAGAAAGACTTCAGGATTTCTAAGGCATCATTCTTTAATTTCATCAAGTAAACCCAAGTCATTCTAGTATGATCATCAAGAATAGTAAGAAAGTATTTGTACCTTTCTCTGGTGCAGACTTTATATGGACCCCAGGTGTCAATATGGAGGAATGGGAAAGCCTTAACAACATGAGAAGAGCTGACAGAGAATGGTAGCTAGGTGAACTTTGTAAGAGGGCATGTGACACACATTTTTGTTGACTCCAGTAGGTAAGGCTTACTCTCTGGTATGTGGATGAGCTTTGAAATAAGTGCATGACCCAGCCTGTTATGCCAAAGAGTTGTCAATTCTGAGCTTTTCTTTATCTTAGCACTACAACATGTGTGATCAGGAGCAGCTGACTGAGTTTGAGTTGACACCAGATAGTAGAGTCCCCCTTCTTCTTGACCAACAACTTTAATTTCTTTAGTACTAACATCAGCAATGACACAAGAGTTTGGCTGAAAGCTGACTGCATAATTGTTGTCTTTGGTGAGCTTTTGAATTGACAGAAGATTGTGTTGAAAGTTGGGCACAAACAACATATTTTTTAACTCGAGTACAGGCAACTAAACAGTGCCACTGTGTATGATGGTTGATGTTCCTCCAGTGGGAAAGTGTATGTTGTAATTAGCAGGGGTTAGTCTGGGATTTTGAAGATTAGAAAGAGAGCTAGTCATGTGGTATGTGGCTCCAGCATCCAAGATCCACTGATTGGATTTAGCAGTCGTGAAACAACTTATCATGCCAGAAAAATAGTGTTCCATTTCATCATCAGTTATTTATTCCTTTTGATTTGTGCAAGAGCTTCCAGGTAACAGCTTGAAGAGTTTTTATAGATGTTGAGGTGTAAAAGTAGTGTTGGTCTGCTCAGTTTTGTCTGTGGGTCCTTGTGCAACATTGGCCATTTTATGAGGTTTTGAGCTATTCCACCTAGGTCCTGAAGTGTGAGGTCTGAAGTTTGGGTTTGATTTTTTATGTTTGAGGTGCCATTTTGGGTAACCTATCACTGACCAACATCTATAATTTGTATGGCCTTTAGTATTACAAGCAGTGCAGAAATAAGGCTTATCAAACTTACTATACATAGCAGACATTTCAACATCAAGGGTTTCATTGACAGCTAAGACATCTCTCTGAAATTCTTCTTGTTGTATAGCAGCACATGCTACTTCAACAGTGGGAAGAAAAGCCATCATAAGAAGTTGACTTCTCTCTGGAATATATTTATCATTCAGACCATTTAAAAATTGAAAAAGCTTGGTTTCTTCTTTTTGTTTTTCAATAGTTTATAACAGAGTACTGACTTCAGTTGTCACAGTGATTATTTTGGGCAATAGGTTTATAGAGTTAAGCTCTTCCCACAGGCTACTAAGGTTGGTGAAGTATGTTGGGTAGTTAATTCAAACTTAGTATTATTTGTTTTGTTGTTATTTATTTTCTGAGTCGTGATGTTGTGTCATCAGAGTGGGTCGTGGGCTAGAGTGTTTTTCGGAGTAGTCGTGAATAATCCATTGTCTAACGTTAGTGTTTGATTTGGTCTTAGGTGTCTGTTATGTAGTTCCTACTTTGTAGGACATTTCCTGGTTTTTCCTTGTATAAGTATGTTACTCAGTATCAATAAAAGTTTTAGTTGTTCAATGCTTAGTTTTTCCTCTATTTTCTTTATACATTCAATCAGAATATTGTGTGTGCCAATAATCTGGTATCAGAGCTTGGTAACTTAGTGAATGCCCAAGTATATGTCGAAGGCACAAGCGGTGGAGTCAAGAAAAATCAAGAATGGGACGATCAGCTTGAGTTATCCCATGCTGTCAAGAGCGAATTATACAGCATAGGCCATGAAAATGAAAGTAAATCTGCAGGCCCATGGAGTTTGGGAGGCGGTGTCACCAAAGGATCCGAAAACAACTATGGTTGATGAGAAGCCAGATAAATTAGCATTGGCTGCAATTTACCAAGCTATACACGAGGATATATTGCTATTTCTCGCTGATAAGAAGACAACGAAAGATGCATGAGAAGCTATTAAAGTGATGTGTCAAGGAGCTGAACGCGTCAAAGCAGCGAAGGTACAGACCTTGAAAGCCGAATTTGAGTCGATGGTCATGAAGGAGACGGACACCATTGACGACTTCAGCATGAAGCTGGCTGGACTAATTACAAACATACGTGCTTTGGGAGAAGAAATTGATGAAAGTTATGTAGTAAATAAGCTATTAAGAGTGGTGCCCATGAAGTTCTTGCAAATTTCTTCCACTATAGAAAAATTTGACGACCTGGATACTATGACGTTGGAGGAAATGATGGGATCACTAAAGGCTCATGATGAGCGTTTTAAAGTTTAAACTGATACTGGAGGAAATCAGTTACTGCTCATCAGGGAATAGTGGATCGAACGGGAGAAAGATGAATCGAAATTGCTATTGACAAGAGAAGAGTGGCTGAAACGGAGTCACAAGGGCGGTGGCGATTCAAAAACACAAAGATCTTGAGGGAATGAAGCTGTCCGCAGCAGTCGTGACAAAAGCAAAGTACGTTGCTTTAACTGCCTTGCTTAAGGACATTTCTCTATAGAGTGCAAGAAACCAAAGCGAGATAAAGACGTGAAAGAAGAAGCACATATGGCTCAAATTTCTGATGATGTGCCCGCTCTACTGTTGGCTGAACACAAGGATAATGAGAAAGCAATTATATTGATCAATGAAGAGCGAGTGAAGCCAAATTTGAAACAGGGTGATGAAGAAAAGCAAATGGAATCTAACTTATGGTACCTAGATAATAGAGCTAGTAACCATATGACCGGGCAAATCTCCAAGTTCGATAGGCTGGATAGAAATGTGGTGGGACAAGTCAAATTTGGGGATGGCTCGATTGCTAAAATTGAAGGCAAAGGCTGCATCTTTCTGAAGCGCAAAAATGGAGAAACTAGAATGTTGAACGAGGTATATTATATTCCTTCTTTACATACTAATATAATTAGCCTTGGACAACTTGCAGAAGAAGGGTATAATGTGAGTATCAGGGGTGATTATTTATGGGTTCGAGAACAACAAGGTAATTTACTCATGAAGGCCAACCGTTCTATGAATAGATTGTACAAAATCATAATTTATAGCAGGGATGTGCAATGTTTGTTGTCACGGTGCGAAGATGAGAGCTGGCTATGGCATTCTCGCCTTGGCCACGTAAACTTTAAAGCCATGAGACTCATGTCTGTGAATAATATGGTGTTGGGGATGCCAGCCATCAAACAACCAAGTGATGTATGCACCGGGTGTCTAATGTCAAAGCAGCCAAGAAAGTCTTTTCCAAATCAAGCGAAGTTTACTGCTACAAGGCCCCTCGAACTTGTACATGGTGATCTTTGTGGCCCAATTTCACCATGTACACCTGGATGTAACAAGTAAATTTTTATTTTGATTGATGATTATAGTCGAGTAATGTGGACTTATCTTTTGAAAAACAAATGTGATGCTCTCGATGCTTTCAAGAAATTCCGTGTTTTGGTGGAAAATAGTCCAGGGAAAAGAATCGAAACTCTTAGAACAGACAATGGCGGGGAATTCACATCAAGAGAATTTTCTCGATATTGGGATCAGTCGACATTTTTCAGCTCCGTATTCACCTCAGCAAAATGGCGTAGTCGAAAGGCGAAATAGAACACTGATTGAGATGTCACGAAGCTTATTGAAGGAGATGAAGATGCCAAACTACTTATGGGGTGAAGCTATGAGACACTCAATGTAACGCCCCCAAATCCGGGGTCAAGGATTTGGTCGTCACCATGAAACCTCAATCCAAATTAACCCGTTGAATCAATAAATAAATGCCAGCAACTGAAATATAGCATTTGTGACCCCAAACTACACCAGGATCTTTTTAGGTTACAGTTCTAGAAACAAGAATTCCAAATTTCCATAAATATATTTTCACTTCTTTTTAAAACTCTTTTCAACAAATTCCAACTCAATACTAAACCCGCTATTATAACTTCAAAAAGAAGTATACTAGGCCCAATTATACAATACACAACTATAATATAATATAAACAACTTTACATAACAGAACTTACACTAGTTCGCAAACCCTGGACTAATCACCTTCCAATAGCTTCTTCTTTGCTTCCTTGAATTACGCGGTTAAACAGCGCAAGCTAATCCTCACTGAAGGTTAAATTTGAAAACAGGCAAGTATGAGCGAAAGAAATGCTCAGCAAGATCATTATAATATATATATATGGTTGTTTTGATATAAAACCGACATCTGCAATAGCGTAGAACATTTTAAAATCATAATTGCTGAAACAGAAAATTTATTAAAGAATCGGATAATTGTTTCTCACTGTATTCAAAACTCTTTTTGATATTTTCGAGCGAAATGCTTCAGCAATACTTTAAATCTTTACGAGAATAAGACTCGTAAAATTGTGTTTACGGAAATATCGTAAACAACAATAACATAAAACAATGATTATGGATTGAATCATAACTTTTTTAAAACTGAACTCTTGATATTAATACTTATTTTATTGTCATATCAAATTAGATATCAATACAAACTTTGATGCTCACAACATCCCGTACTAAAGTCAACATCAATCATCTATACTAATACCACCTTTGATATTTAACAACAAACTAAATATCCACATCAAGCAGAAACTGAATCAAAACTGTATTTCATCTTTTATCCAAAACCGAAACACTTGATAAATCATTCCTTATAAGATTATCAAAATTAATATAATAATTTAGATTGGAATCCTCGAAAGACGATGTGTTGCCGCCGGTGATCAGCCGTGGAGCAACACCGGTATGCCGAAGCATATCCAACTAAACAAACGGGACACCCAAGGCACATATCGGCCTAAAAAGGTATTATATCCTGTATAATACCTAGCTCTCTGCTGGACCGCCGCCACGGCCTCTTACGCAATCAGTAACCATCCAATCTTAAAACTCTTTATTGAAAAAGGGGTCATAATAATCGACACCCTTATAAATATCAATCATCAGATAATTCACCAAAATTCCCATAATAATCACATAATAATTATTTATTGATAAAAATAATTGCACAATATTTCCCGGATAATACAAATCAATTTCAATTTACTGATATCAATAAGATCGGTTTTCAAATAACTTTTGAAATTAATCCATTTAAGTAAATATTTTCAGAAGTTAACAAGGATCGATATAACACTTAACAATTAGCACATTACCATTTAATAACACCAACTCGTCAAACAAGAATAAATTTTATTCCTTCTAAAGAAAATCACATATATATATTCAAATAATAATTATAATAATTCTAAAAATACGGGATATTACAATCTACCCCCCTTATAAGGATTCCGTCCTCGGAATCAGCAGAAGAGAGCATTAGGAATATTCTGACCAACTTTCCAATCTTGCATACGTAACTTTTCTTAAAGTTCCAAATAACACTAAAATTTCTTATCCAACACAATTATCACAGAAGCTTCACTTCTACCATTTTCCTTCCACATTTCTTTTGACCAATTTCTCAATAGAATCACTTTTACTGATTGCAAGAATGAAGAATAGAGAGAAAGATAGAGAGAAAGAAAAAAAAGAGAGATAAATTTAAATAGAGAGAAAAATAAAGAAACAGACTGGCTTCGTTATACGCCACTGATATCCTAATCACATTGTAGTCCATTGTCACTCGTGGTAATTCCATCCAAAAATCTTACTTTCCATTGACCCGGATAACTCATCTCATCTTGATTGGCATATCTTCGAATATTTGAGATAATAAAATCAGGAAATTTTAAAGAGAAAAGAATTTCGTATCATAACGAGCTTCCCACCATTGTGGTTACCAAAATCTGAATTATTGAGAAAGTATTGTTGAAATGAAAGAATAACTGAGAGATCAACATGATCAAATGAACTTAGTATTGCTTGTCCAAATTAAGACACTACTAAAGGTTGTTAACCTTCTTGTAGTCACAACACACACGAGTGATGGCGTCCCATCTGACTCCTATCACACAGACACGTATACCTTGTGTCCCCTATAGATAAGGTTGTTCATCTCAGTCAGAATAAAAGAATATCAAAGGAATCTAAAATCAAATGAAAAAAACTGAAAAGATTTCAAAGCTGATATTTCTGAAGGAAATGAAATCCAGAGAACAAAATTCTGACATCAAATGAGCAGGTGGTGTCACATCACCAATAAACTATCCACCATATACGAAAAGTGGAAGTCCAATATCACAACTTGACAGAGCTATCAAAACCTGAAAATAGTTTTCATGACAATCTCTAGCACATTTAAAACACAGATATGATTGAAAATGAGTATTAGGGAATATATCCTTTAACAATTACTTTTTTTTAGAGATGTCAAAAGGGGTTATAGAAAGAGAAGGTATTGCCAAGGACTTAATACTTACCTTTTATTTGAACTCTTCTGTTGCCTCGCTATCCGATTCTAGACACTTCTTCATGTTCCAATGATATCGATAATCTTCGTCATCGAATTATAGTAGCCTCGAAAGATTCCACAATAGAAGTTTACAACTGCCAGGAGTTTTGTCCAGCTCAATACAACCATCTTAAACCAATATGCCTATCTTAACTTACTCGTTGGTACTATATCCAATAGTCCAACAGGAACTCGATATGAGCTCAAGCGTTCTTACATAACTATACACACTCCTACACACTCTCATTTCTAGTTTACTATAACCTCAGCTCTGATACCAACCTGTAACGCCCCCAAATCCGGGGTCAAGGATTTGGTCGTCACCATGAAACCTCAATCCAAATTAACATGTTGAATCAATAAATAAATGCCAGCAACTGAAATATAGCATCTGTGACCCCAAACTACACCAGGATCTTTTTAGGTTACAGTTCTAGAAACAAGAATTCCAAATTTCCATAAATATATTTTCACTTCTTTTTAAAACTATTTTCAACAAATTTTAACTCAATACTAAACCCACTAATATAACTTCGAAAAGAAGTATACTAGGCCCAATTATACAATACACAACTATAATATAATATAAACAACTTTACTTAATAGAACTTTATTATTCCCTAACAATACAACAAGAATTACAGAAGGGGGGTTGAATGTAATTCTGGCTTCCTTTTCTAGATTTTTTTTAAAACAGTTCTTACTTGATAATATACAAGTGTTTGATTTGCAGAGTGCGGAATAAATGCTTTATATGAATCAAAACATAAAGTAATAAAAACACACAAGCTTTTAAAACTTTCTAGTGGATTTGAAAGTTTCCACCAGATATATATATATATATATATATATATCGAATGAGAACCCTGTGAAGCTTGATTAGCTCACAGCTGCTTACAAGTATGAACTACTAAACTTACAGAGAAATGCTACAGAATACAGCTTGAAAATGTTTCTCTGAAAATGTGTGTGCTTAGTTCGATAATTATTCTACTTGCTACACTTGGTTTATATATCACCAAGTTTACATGACAATAAGACAAGATAATAAAACAAAACATATTTAGTCTAACTCCATGCTACTTCACTACTCTATTCCAGCATCTTTGAATATCTTCATAATAACATGGAAATGGTAAAGCTTCTTTGTTCTCAAATTTCTGCTAAACAGGCTTCCACATTCCTTTTGCAAACACCCAACGCATGTGACTGTATTGTCACTGTCAACAGATATTTAAATTTGATCATCCGTCGGGTACATGCTTGTCATCCGTCGGGTAGCTTTGTTGATCATCCGCCGGGTAGCTTTGTTGATCATCCGTCGGGTAGCTATTTGTCACTTGACTCTATTTCATTTATACAAAATTATAGGACATCTCATATTTACAATTAATCAACCTATTCTGCATATCCACTAGTAGTCAACATGACTCATATGCTCCTACAGAATCTATACAAAGTTATTTGCAGAAAAGTGCTACAATACTTATTATTACATACGCTACTCACTCGATGGATGTCAAATCATCATCCGTCGGGACTATATTGAATCATCCGTCGGGACTATATTTAATCATCCGTCAAGTGCTACAAAATTCATCAAGTTAAATATACTAAAGTGTTTTGTTTAATTTATCATCAAGTTCACAACATATTCCTAACAATCTCCCCCAATTTATGTCTACTGGAATTGTAGCCATAAATTAAGAGTAACTTGATGATAACAAAACATCCAAAAGATGCAGAATAAAGATAGTAGATAAAACTGACAAGTGCTACAATACTTATTAAAAATTGAACAAATCAAAGTATACAAAGAAGTTGCTCACAATCATTATCAAGGTGTTCCTCTAGTCTGAGCAGATAAGTCTATTTCCTTGATTGTCTGGATTTCTTCCCAAGCCTCCTGTTGTTCTCTTCTATCTGATTTTGGAGTTGTCTATGGAACTCAAGTTCATCAGCTTCTGATAGATCTAGCATTTCTTGCATTTCCAATAGAGTCTCATTGCTAGAGATACTCAACTGGTCCTCCAATCTGAAGAATCTTCTTACTCCCTTTTCATCCCTGAATTCCATCAGCCAATAGGGCCTCAAATGCACTCTCTTTCCTGTGAAGGGAATTGACAGAGTTTTTGGTAGTGCATCTTTGGCTCTATTACTCCTCAGCTTCTCAATCTTCTTTAGAACTAATCTCCTTGCAGTCACATTGTATCCAAAGTTCTTTTTGAAAAATGAGTAGATCTTTATTAGAACAGATTGGCTTTCTAGAAGAATCCTGTGAAGTGGCCATGTCATCTCTGAAGGGTTTTAGCACATAAACGCAGCGAAAACGTAAACTTAAATCTTAAAAAAAAACGAAACCCTCCGCAGGATCCATGCGAAAAATAATATTTAATTCGTAGTTCAGTATATTTACCTTAAGAAACTTTACATTAATGGAAAGATGGAGGTCTTTAATAGCGATCCAAGAACCACGACCGGAGATCCTTAGCAGCTGCTCCTCAAGTGTGAAGCACTTCACCGGTATCCACCAAGAAAAGGATGTAATGAAGGAGGAGGAGATGGAGAGAATTAGGGTTTTGTAAATCTTTTAGGTTGAGGTTAAAATAGGGTTTATAATAGTATATTTATAGGCAAAATTTTCAGCTGAAAATTTTCTCATAAAATATTATTATTATTAACCCTTTTATTATTCTCATTAATAATTAAAACACTTTTTAACTATTAATCCTTTTTCTAAACTCTTTAGAAATAATTCTCTCACTTGATTTAATTTCCAAAAATTAAATTCTTAATTAATAATATTAAGAACTTTTCTTAATTAATTTATAATCAATTAAATCTCATTTAATCAATTATTAAATTTGCCAATTAATTATTTATTTCATAAATAAATAATTATCAGCCAATATTAATTAATTCCTCCACCATTAAATCATTCTCTTTTATGGTGTGACCCTGTAGGTTCAATATTAAGCCGGTAGTAGAAAAAATAATAATAAAACTATTTTATCATTATTTATATAAATTCTCTAATTCATTAAATATGATTAATTAATTAATCATATTTATTCTACATCGTGAGGAATACTTCTCAGCATATCGCGACTATCCGGATAATACGAATTTACTGCTTAGAATACCAAGAACCTATTCAGTGAGTGGTTACCGTACAATTAATTCCCTCTACCCTGCAATGTCACGATTAAATACAAGGCATGGAACTTGTGTCAAGCCTATCTTATTTAATTACTTGCTTTCCCATTCACTATGCTTAGTTCTATTTAATGTAAATTAGAAACTCCTTTCTAATTTCATTCACTCTGGCCAGAGATTCCTGAACTAACATAAGTGGATCAGCATTGAACATTCTCTTCCTACACTGGAAGGGGTAGATCCTTTATTGATCATACATTATCTTCGTGTACAAATTCATATACCCAGTAGAGCCCTTATAATTGTCCCTTGAGACTAAGAACTAAACCAAAGCATAGTTCAGTGTACACAAGACGACTATGATGACCTCAAGTCTAAGGATACTTGTACAACTATCACTATGTGAACAACCGCTGACACGTGAGTGAACTCCATCAGTTGTTCAGTTGTGTGAGTCATGTTCAGTGAACTTATTCTATAATAAGCACCTACATACTAGCTATAGTGTCACCATACAAATGTCTATGAGAACAGACATCCTTCATAATGAAGCAAGCATAGTATGTACCGATCTATGCGGATTATTAATTACCATTTAGTAATCCTACGACCAGGAACTATTTAAGTTTAGAGTTATCATCTTTTAGGTCTTATTATTATGATCTCATCACAATCCATAAAAAGATTTACTCTAAACTGTGGTATATCTTATTTAAACATTTAAATAGATAGAGCCCACAATAAAAACAAAACAAGTCTTTTATTAATATCAATGAAATCAAAACAAATTACATAAAAGTTATTCATAAATCCTCATACATGATTGAACTTAGGACATATCTCTTTCAATCTTCCACTTGTACTAAAGCCAATCACTCTAGTATCTAATACCCATATTGTCTTTATGACGATCAAAGTGACTCTGAGAAAGTGGCTTTGTGAGTGGGTCTGCTACGTTGTTATGTGTGTCAACTCTCTCGACGTTGACATCTCCTCTATTTTCAACTCAGATTCACCACCAAAAACGAGAAAAATGTCCTGAGTCCTTCGCAAGTACTTAAGGATGTTTTTCACTGCTTTCTAGTGGTCTTCACCTGGATTGGATTGATATCTGCTCATCACACTAATTGAATAAGCAACATCAGGCCTTGTACACAACATCGCGTACATGATAGATCCTATTGCTGAAGCATAAGGAAACTTACTCATACGCTCTCTTTCCTCAGGTGTCTTAGGAGACATTTTTCGGAAAGGGACACTCCATGGCTCATCGGTGTAAGACCTCTTTTGGAGTTTTCCATGCTAAACCTTTTAAGCACTTTCTGGATGTATGTACCCTGGATAAGACCTATCATTCTTCTAGATCTATCTCTATAGATCTTCATACCGAGAATGTAGGATGCTTCTCCCAAGTCCTTCATGGTGAAGTTCTTTGATAGCCATACTTTGACTGATTGTAGCATCGGTATATCATTTCCTATAAAAAGTATGTCATCCACATACAATACAAGAAATATTACCGCGCTCCCACTAACCTTCTTGTAGACACATGGTTCATCTATGTTTTTGATAAAACCAAAGTCTTTGATTGTCTCATCAAAACGGATGTTCCATCTACGAGAAGCTTGCCTTAAACCATATATGGTTCGCAGCAGCTTACACACTAGGTGTTCATTTCCCTTGGAAAGAAAACCCTCTGGCTGTGTCATATACACTTCCTCCTCAAGTTCCCCATTGAGGAAGGCCGTTTTCACGTCCATTTTCCAGATCTCATAGTCGTAGTAAGCAGCAATCGCAAGCAAAATCCGAATTGATTTTAGCAGGGCTACAGGCGAAAAAGTTTCATCAAAGTTAATCCCTTGCCTTTGTTTGAATCCTTTTTCCATGAGCCTGGCCTTATAGGTCTCCACCTGGCAATCTGCTCCAATCTTTCTTTTATATACCCACTTGCACCCAATAGGCTTAACACCTTCAGGCGCCTCAACCAGAGTCCATACTTGGTTGGTATACATAGATTCCATTTCGGATTTCATGGCACTATGCCATTTCTCTGAGTCAACACTACTCATAGCCTCATTATAGGTCACAGGTCGTCATCATCAATGATTGACAACTCATTTCCATTCTCAATGACAAGGCCATAATACCTCTCAGGTTGGCGAGACACTCTCCCTGTCCTAGGAATGGGCTGTTCCACAGAAGGTTGTTCAGTCTGAATAGGTGTTTCCACTTGATCCGTAGTAGTTTGTGCTTCTTGAACTTCAGCAAGTTCAATTTTGCTCCCACTGTTTCCTTCAAGGATAAACTCCTTTTCCAAGAAGGTAGCATGTCTGGAGACAAACACCCGATGATCAGTGTAAAAGTAATACCCCAAAGTCTCTTTAGGATATCCCACAAAATTACATTTTACGGATCGAGATTCCAGCTTATCTGGGTCAACTTTCTTGACATAAGCTGGACATCCCCAAATCTTAACGTGTTTAAGACTCGGTTTCCTTTATTTCCATATCTCATAAGGGCACCTTATTCAGTAAATATGCTGAGGTTTCCAATGCATAACCCCATAGGAATACTGGAAGATTCGCATAGCTCATCATGGACCGAACCATGTCTAATAAAGTTCGATTTCTCCTTTCAGATACCCCATTTAACTGTGGAGTATATGGAGGAGTCCACTGGGAGACTATACCATTTTCTTTGAGATAATCTAGAAACTCTCCATTCAAGTATTCACCACCTCGATCTGATCGAAGAGTTATAATACTGTGTTTGGTTTGTTTCTCCACTTCATGTTTATATTCTTTGAACTTTTCAAAGGCTTCAGACTTGTGTTTCATCAAATACACATATCTGAATCTAGATCTATCATCTATGAAAGTAATGAAGTATGAAAATCCACCCATGGCTTGCGTAGATATCGGTCCACATACATCTGTGTGTACCAATCCTAGCACATCTGCAGCCCTCTCTCCATGTCCACTAAATGGAGATTTGGTCATTTTACCCAATAGACAAGACTCGCATGTAGGATATTATTCAAAATTAAAGGGGTCAAGTAACCCTTCCTTATGCAATGTCCGCAGTCTATTTTCACTAATATGACCTAGCCTACAGTGCCATAAATAGGTCAGATTTTTATCATCTCATTTTCTTTTATTAGTTTGTTCAATCTGAAGTAAATCATGCTCTACGTCACATACATACAGACCATTATTTAAAATACCACGTCCATAAAGAACATTATCTCTAAGGATAGAACATTCATTATTCTTAATAATAAATGAAAAACCATCCAAATCAAACATAGGAATAGAAACAATATTCCTCACAATAGAGGGAACGTAATAACAATTATTCAAAATAATAGTCTTGCCCGTAGGCATATGTAAACTAAATGATCCTACAGATATGGCCGCAACCCTTGCTCCATTACCCATACGTAGAATCACCTCATCTTTTTTAAGAATCATCCTTCCCTTTAGTCCTTGCAACGAATTGCAAATATGAGAACCACAGGCGGTATCTAATACCCAATTAGAAATTTGACCTAGTGACATATTAACTTCGATCATGAACATGCCTGAATCAGAAGCGGTAGTCTTACTACCTTTTTCTTCTTCAATTCTGCAAGGTAAACCTTGCAGTTCCTCTTCCAGTGCCCCAACTTGTTACAATGAAAACAAACAGCTAAATTAGGACCAGTTAACTTGTGAGCATCTAGTATGCTTCGGAGTGATAGTGCAGAAGACATGACGAATATAGTAAATCTGTAAATGATAAACACATAACAACACTTAGCAAATATTCAATTTCATTTCAAAACACTATATGAATCGGGTCTTTATTCATAAGTGACTCCCACTAGTTTATCTAATTTATTCAACCCCCTAAGTGAAAATTAAGCATTCATAATGCTAGTGGGAATAGGGATCCTACATTCCATCACACAACCTCGGCTGTGGCACGAAACGTCATGTGATGTTCAATAGGCAGGCAACTCTTGTCAATTACATCTTATGTTATTCCCTAATATAACTTTAGCCTCTTGAATAATTGAGTCACGGTTGTGGCATGACAAACTCAATATTCTAAGTCAAGTCTAACCCAACATTTCGTATAATTGAATCAGTCTCCAACGGCCCACGGCTGTGGCACGTACCGACCTTTAGATTCTAATTCAATGTACACATCTCTATGTAATAGACAAGTATTTCTTATTTCGAAATCAAAGCCCTTGGCTGTAGCATGAAACGACAATGATTTAAAAATAAGAACTACTTTCTACCATGTTGGAAGGCTTTGACCGACACAAGCCCGTTGTGTCATTGGCCAATTAGTACTTGATATTATTTAATTTTAGAGGGATTATCGTTACAATCATAATCATATTATAAAGAGATTCTTCCTTTTAAATTAAATATTTCAAATCAATAATCGATAATCAGATGATTCCCAGATCGGGTGGAGCATTGTCAAGAGGCGTCACTTAATAACCCTTTCTTACAGATAGAAATATGTTGCTGACAGAATCATCCTTTCTCTCAATATTGAAAATTCATATTCAATTACGTGTTTCATAAACACAAGAATCTCATGATCGTATTCATAATATTTATTGTTAAGGCAAGAAACGATTCCTATTCTAGATTTTCTAGAGCACGCCTTATATTGATTTAAGTTCACCTAAATCTATCATCGCATGGTAAACATAGGCATATATCTCATATATAAAATTAAATAAACAAGTAAATGTAAAGTGCAATAAAGTAAATGTGTTTGGTTATGGCCCCATCCTATGTGATCGTTATCAAGCTCATGA
Source organism: Apium graveolens (assembly GCF_009905375.1). Lineage (NCBI taxonomy): Eukaryota > Viridiplantae > Streptophyta > Magnoliopsida > Apiales > Apiaceae > Apium > Apium graveolens. The sequence goes on from NC_133653.1 coordinate 7,929,766, forward strand.
TAAAGATCAAGGTCAATCTAATATGGTGATGGAAATAAATACAACTACTTATTACATAAGTCTTCTTCTTTGTTTAGACTTCTTGTATGTCTCGTCTTCTTCTTTGTATCACCTCCATTGGATAGCCTTCTTGAGTCTTCAATTACATTACATGATTGAAAGTAAAACTAATCTAATGAACTTACAAGAATAACTCGAGTTACATTCGAGATTTATGATTACAAAGATTGACGACATGCAAGTCATATTTAAAACCAAAACCATTACACTAAGGTCGAAAGGTCATAACCATCCACCATGCTAATACAACACATAAAAGCATGTTAAAACATATAATATGATCTTAACATATCATATTATCCATGATCTAATCATTAAAAGAAAATATGACAAAAATCAGAAAAATCAGAATCAAATCAGAATCAAATCAGAAAAACAAGAATCACTGTTTACGGGCAGTAAACAACGTCAAACGCCTTACAGATGAGTCGCTGATAGCTTTAGCTATCAGTTTTGTTCAGAAGCTCGTTTACCTATGGAATAGGGTATTCGTTTGCGTAAATCGGATACCAGACCCAGATTTCAGCAAATCTGCAGCAGCCAATTCAGAATCCGTATCTAATATGATTCTCATAATTAGAACAAACATAAATCATATATATATCAGTATATATACAGATTACATAATCATCTAATGATTATACAACTCACATGAATATCATATATTCAAAACCATACATATATAAGCATATTATATCAACATCAAATCATGGCGAATCACGTGCATGCTCATATATCGAAAACAGTTAAACACATAAACGAATTAAAAACTTTTCGCAAGTAGCTCTGATGCCATTGAAGGGTTTTAGCACATAAACGCAACGAAAACGTAAACTTAAATCTTAAAAAAAATTGAAACCCTCCACAGGATCCATGCGAAAAATAATATTTAATTCATAGTTCAGTATGTTTACCTTAAGAAGCTTTACATTAATGGAAAGATGGAGGTCTTTAATAGCGATCCAAGAACCACGAACGAAGATCCTTAGCAGCTGCTCCTCAAGTGTGAAACACTCCACCGGTATCCACCAAGAAAACGATGTAATGAAGGCAGGGGGAGATGGAGAGAATTAGGGTTTTGTAAATCTTTTTGGTTGAGGTTAAAATAGGGTTTATAATAGTATATTTATAGGCAAAATTTTCAGCGGAAAATTTTCCCATAAAATATTATTATTATTAACCCTTTATTATTCTCATTAATAATTAAAACACCTTTTAATTATTAATCCTTTCTCTAAACTCTTTAAAAATAATTCTCTCACTTGATTTAATTTCCAAAAATTAAATTCTTAATTAATAATATCAAGAACTTTTCTTAATTAATTTATAATCAATTAAATCTCATTTAATCAATTATTAAATTTGCCAATTAATTATTTATTTCATAAATAAATAATTATCAGCCATTATTAATTAATTCCTCCACCATTAAATCATTCTCTTTTATGGTGTGACCCTGTAGGTTCAATATTAAGCCGGTAGTAGAAATAAATAATAATAAAACTATTTTATCATTATTTATATAAATTCTCTAATTCATTAAATATGATTAATTAATTAATCATATTTATTCTACATCGTGAGGGATACTTCTCAGCATATCGCGACTATTTGGATAATACGAATTCACTGCTTAGAATACCAAGAACCTATTCAGTGAGTAGTTACCGTACAATTAATTTCCTCTACCCTGCAATGTCACGATTAAATACAAGGCATGGAACTTAGTCAAGCCTATCTTATTTAATTACTTGCTTTCCCATTCACTATGCTTAGTCCTATTTAATGTAAATTAGAAACTCCTTTCTAATTTCATTCACTCTGGCCAGAGATTCCTGAACTAACATAAGTGGATCAGCATTGAACATTCTCTTCCTACACTGGAAGAGGTAGATCCTTTATTAATCATACACTATCTTCGTGTACAAATTCCTATACCCAGTAGAGCCCTTATAATTGTCCCTTGAGACTAAGAACTAAACCAAAGCATAGTTCAGTGTACACAAGATGACTATGATGACCTCAAGTCTAAGGATACTTGTACAACTATCACTATGTGAACAACTGCTGACACATGAGTGAACTTCATCAGTTGTTCAGCTGTGTGAGTCATGTTCAATGAACTTATTCTATAATAAGCACCTACATACTAGCTATAGTGTCACCACACAAATGTCTATGAGAACAGACATCCTTCATAATGAAGCAAGCATAGTATGTATCGATCTTTGCGGATTATTAATTACCAGTCAGTAATCCTACGACCAGGAACTATTTAAGTTTTGAGTTATCATCTTTTAGGTCTCATTATTATGATCTCATCACAATCCATAAAAAGCTTTACTCTAAACTGTGGTATATCTTATTTAAACATTTAAATAGATAGAGCCCCCAATAAAAATTAAACAAGTCATTTATTTATATCAATGAAATCAAAACAGATTATATAAAAATTATTCCTAAATCCTCATACATGATTGGACTTAGGACATATCTCTTTCAATCTCTTTCCCTCCCTTGTATTTAAATACCAGTCTTTCGGGAAGATGTCTGTAAGCATCAATCCCTCTTACTTCTTCCAGTTCATCCAAGTAGAGATTAAAGTCTGAAAACTCCTTGATATCACAAATATACATAAGATCTCCCTTGTTGACTGTGGGTTGAGATTTGTTTAGGGTCTTGGATCTTAGAGACACAGGCTTCACTTTCTTGATTGCTCTAGTCTTTATTTTCTTTGGCTTATTGAAGATTGGAAAGTTTAGTTCAGGACTTGGCAAACTATCCCAGTCTACTGGCTCATCCTTAGGAATTATGGGTTCACCATGAATGTTCCTAGTTGGATCCACCACCTTGGATTCTTCAAATACCACTGAGGGTTTTGATGTCTGAGTTGAAGTTGTAGGCTTTTTGGGAATGTAGTCTTCCATTTCCTCATCACTAAAGTCCAATTTTCTCTTGGAGGGTAGCTTGTATCTGAATCTTTTTTTCTGTTGTGGTTCATCTTGCACTTTTTGATCTTGAGGTTCAGTAATTACAGATGATTGTGCACAAATCTGAATTGTGGTCTTTACAACTTGAAGTTTGGCCAAGATAGCAGCTTGCTTCTTCTTTTGTTTGAGCTTCTTAGCATCCAGAGCAGCTTGCTTCTTTTCTTGCCTGATTCTTTCCTTCTCTTCCTTCTTAGCTTCCACAAATATAGGGTGTCCAGCCACCACACAGATTTATTTACCATTTCTGTAAATCTTGGCAATTCTTCTTATAAGTGTTGAATCAGCTGAATCCTTGAAAAATGCAATTGACCTGGCCAACAGCTTCTTCTCATCTGGCCTAGGTGTTTCATACACAATATCCATAGGATTTTTGTCTGAAAACTTTGAGTAGTTTCTTTTAGGCTTCATGACCAACTTTACTTTTGGAGATTTGATGCAAGATGTTTGACCCTTTTCCAGATAATTCAAACTTATTTCATTCACAGAGATGTGCTTGACTTGAGAGTGATGATTAAAGACTTTGTCTGGTTTCTGAATTGGTCCAAATTTCTGTTAAATTTCTGACATTTTCAGCTACTGCTACATCAATCTTTAGCAGTTTATCATTTATTTCTAGTTTTGCTGCTGCCATATTTATGATGTCAATGCTGTCCATGGCTGGTGGCTTTGTGAAAGCAATTGTAGGCACAATTACTTTACTAACTTGAATGTTGAGCTGTTTCTCCCCCTCACTGGATGAGCCTTTCTCCCCCTTTTGTTAGCATCAAGTGGGAGAGTGGAAGGGAGCTGAGCAGCCACCAACTGTTGGAACAAAGCAGTCTGAGTTTCTTGATTAGCAAGCATCTTGGCCATTGACTTCTCCACATCAGATAATCTAGAGTCTATGGCCTCAACTTTTCTATTGAGATCAGTCTCCCTCCTTAGCTTTTGAGCTATCTCCATCATGGTGGTTCCAGGAAGTCTAGCATCCAACCTTGCTATGAAATCCTGTTTTACTTCAGAGACTTCCTGCTTGATTGCATCCACACTTTGACTGTGTTGAAGAGCTTGAATCTTATGCAGCTGGAGTGCTTCAAGATGTTTTGTTAGTAGCCTTTTGGTGCTGGCATTTGTAGATGTCTGAATGGCTGTTTGGGTGTCATGAATCAGCTTGAATAGTGTTGATTGAAGATGTAAGTAGGAACATTCTTTTGTTTGCATCCAGGCAGGAACATCTGCATCTCCCCCTATGCTCATGCTGTCTTCCTCATCATCCCCACCAGCATCCCCAAATGAGTCTTCAGCCAGTTCAAAATCACTGCCAGTAGTTGAAGGCATAGCAGTGATTACATCCTTTGCTCTTTGTAGAGATTGAGTAGTATGCACCAAATTAAAAATTCTTTCAGCCTCCTCATTGCCCTGTACAGCTAATGTTTGATAAGCTGTAATAGGGTGAGTAAATGTCTCAGCATCTAGAGAAATAGAATCTATAACAGCTTGATATTCTTGCTGAAATAGTCTTTTCCTTTCTGCATCATTGACATTCATTGACTCACTTGCAATAGTGTCCATCCTTATCTCTCCGGTACCTGCATTTCTCTCATGATCTCTCTGTTTTTGCATCAAGGGCTCCCCTTGGCTTCCCACCCTCACACCCTCACCTTCACCATCTAAGGTGGGACTCCTCTCACTCACTTTTTCCAGTCCTGAAGAAATGGACTGCATTTGTTCACTCATATTTTCTCATTTTGCCAGGGAGCAACCCAGCCTCTCACTCAGTTCACTCCCTTCCCTCAGTCCTAAGAGTGATTGCACTACCACTAAGTCTTTTGCACTTGTGAGAATTGAAGAAACTTGAAGTTGTGCAGAGACACCCGACGGATGATGAATATCCATCGGGATAGTAGTATCTCTATCCGACGGATGACTACTGTTAGGCTTATCCATCGGGATACAATCACTACTCGACGGATGATGAATATCCATCGGGATAGAAGACATGAATGAGTTTGGTGTGGAGACTGTTGTAGACTCTGTGCAGATTGATGAAAATTTTGGCACAGATGTCTCAATAGATTCAGAAAGAAATGGCAAGTGAGCAAACAAATCATCTAAAAGATGATGCTCACTTGCTTGGATTTTTGGCTTCTCCACAAGAGTTAAAGATGGAGAATTTGGAAGTGATGTATTGATCATGTCAACATTCAGTGAGTGTGTGGGTGAGTTTGGTGTTTCAGGTGCTTTAATTGTTAAAGATTTTGGCTACGACTCCACATTTATTGGAGTCACATTAATCTGACTTTGAGAAGGTGTAGTGACTGGGTCTTTAGCACCAGTTTGCACTGTGTGTGTTCCCTATGCATCCCCAAGGTTTGTTGATCTTTTCTTTTTAGCATAAGTTTGTGGTGAACTTGTGTCCCTAGCCCTCTTGATCTGTGCTCCTGGTTGGGAGCTTGTTTCAATAATGACACCCTTTTGGGAGGATGAAACTAGAATTGAGCTTATTTCCTTATTAACAACCACAGTTTGTTGGGAAACTGTGGTGTGGCTAGGCTTGGGTACACTGATCTCACCAGCCTTATCCTTAGGGTTTCTTTGATTTTCACCCTGTCCCTCAACTTGCTCACTCACCTTCACACTCCCCTCTTTGTATTTTGCAGATTTTACAACTGATTTCTTTTAAAAGAAACCAGAGGGGGCTTTCTTAGTTTTAGATTTTGAAATTGTTGGTTTGGTAGCTTGGGTAGGCATCTGTTGGGTCATTGACACAGATGCCATTGCTATACTTGAAGGCAAAGAAATGTGTGAGGTTGGAAGAGTGGAGACAGTGGTGCTTACCTCACTTATCTGAGGTTCCTTCATGATTGGAAAATAATGGAGAGGCACCTCTTTGTGGTGATTTGTCCTGTTGAGATCTGCAATGATCCTCCTTTCTTGAACCCAACAATTCAGCTTGTTGATTGGGTTCTCAATTTCAATGTTCTCAATGAGGTGGTTAGCAAGCATCATAAAAAATCTAGCATAATAGACACTTTTACCTCTCTTATTCAGTTCACCTAACTTATAACCTAACTCAAACAAGACCAAGTCACTGAAATTAAAGTATTTATCAGTAACTAGCATGTAAAGCATGTTAAGCATGGAAATGTTAACAGAAGGAAAGTTACTAATCTTACCAGAAAATACCCTAGTTACCACATCACACAAAAAGCTCCATTCCGTTCTAAGACCTAACCTCCTAATTTCGCTTAACTTAGAAGTGGAAAGTGCATAGCCCATGGAATTTAACATGTTAACTATATCTGTGTCTATGTGTGGAATAGTAGCAGTATTATCAGGAATTCTAAAGCATGCTTTGATAATGTCACTATTAATGCAAAACTGCTTACCTTTGAGAGTGAAAGTGATGGTCTTGTCAGTAGAGTTGTATACTGCAGTTGTCCATATCTCCTCTACAACCTCATAGTAGATTGTGGGAGATTCCAACATCGCATAGTTTAGTTTACAGCTTTTCACAAAATCCATCATTTTGTGAAACTCTCCAGACCGTTGAATCTCCTTGTTTACAAGAGCTGTGAAGTTGTTCTTTTCATAGATTATCCAGTTTGAGACATGATTTTGACGAATGGTGCCATTGTTAGAGACTGAGTAATTTGCAGAGATAATATTTGCTTTGGAGAAGAAAGGAAGTTAGAGCAATCGAATTGAGAATGATAAAAGAGTAGAATAAAAATGAATTCTGCTTTTATGTTATCTCAGAGATAAACTGTCAAAAATAATAAAGTGAAATAAAGTGATCAATCAAAATAGCCCAAAATAGCCGTTTAAAAATAAATAAACTGTAAAAATTCTGTCACTTATCCGTCATGTCATGCTTACAAACTGTAAGTATACTCGATGGATAATGTTCAGAGTTTTAACGGCTAAGATTGAGACAATTCGACGGATGAGGATAAATCAGTTATCCGTCGGGTTATGAAATTCTCCAGAAAAATAATTGATTTTTTTAACAAATAGTATTCCGACGCATGATCAAACTCGATGGATAATGAGCATCCATCGGGATGTAAATTTTGACTTATCCAAAATTTCATCCAAAACTAGAAAAATCAATTAAGTTTCTGGTTGCACAACAACTTGCAAAAACATCTGAAATGATTCAAGAATAATTGAGCATACCTAACTCACTTACCAACCTTGAAAAGGTGGATTCATCAAGTGGCTAGGTAAAGATATCTGTAAGCTGCTTTTCACTTGGAATAAAATGAAGTTCCACAGTACCATTCATCACATGTTCCCTTATGAAGTGGTACTTGATGTCTATGTGCTTTGTTCCTGAATGCTGCACTGGATTTTCAGTAATAGCAATTGCACTTAAGTTATCACGGAAAATGAGAATTATATCCACTTGTAGACCATAGTCCAACAATTGGTTTTTCATCCACAAAATCTGTGCACAACAACTACCAACAGAAATATATTCAGCTTCAGCTATAGAAGTAGAAACTGAATTTTGCTTTTTACTGAACCAGAACACAAGCTTGTTCCCTAGAAATTGACAGGTTCATGTTGTACTTTTTCTGTCAATTTTACAACCTGTATAATCTGTATCTGAATAACCAGTTAGATCAAAACCAGAATCTCTAGGGTACCAAATGCCAAGTTTTGGTGTTCCCTTGAGATATCTGAAAATCTCTTAATAGCTACTAAGTGAGATTCTCTAGGATCAGCCTGAAATCTAGCACAAAGACAAGTGGCAAACATTATATCTGGCCTACTAGCTGCTAAGTACAGAAGTGAGCCAACCATGCCCCTATAGCTTGAAATATCCACAGACTTTTCAGTAGTGTTTAATTCAAGCTTAGTTACAGTGGTCACGGGAGTTTTTGCAGATGTGCAATCCATTAGATCAAACTTCTTTAAAAGATCATGAATATATTTAGTTTGACTAATGAATATTCCATCACTAACTTGCTTAACTTGTAAACCAAGAAAGTAAGTTAGTTCTCCCATCATGCTCATTTCATACTTACTTTGCATCAATTTGGCAAACTTTTAGCAAAGTTTTTCATCTGTAGAGCCAAATATAATATCTACATAAATTTGAACAAGTATACTAGAGCCATTAACATTTCTAAAGAATAAAGTTTTATCAACAGTACCTCTTGTGAAGTGATTTTCCAAAAGAAACTTTGATAAAGTGTCATACCAGGCTCTAGGTGCTTGCTTCAGTCCATAAAGTGCCTTCAAAAGATAGTAGACATAATCTGGAAAATTTGGGTCTTCAAAACCAGGAGGCTGACTAAAATATACTTCCTCCTCCAAATCTCCATTCAGAAAAGCACTTTTGACATCCATTTGATAGACCTTGAAATTGGCATGAGCTGCATAGGCTAAGAAGATTCTGATGGCTTCAAGTCTTGCAACAGGAGCAAAGGTTTCATCAAAATCTATTGCTTCTTGTTGACAATAGCCCTTAGCAACCAGTCTAGCTTTGTTCCTGATCACTATGCCATTTTCATCCATCTTGTTTCTGAATACCCACTTGTAGGGCTGTCAAAAAATTCGAAAAATCCGATATTCGTCTGAAATATCCGCATTCGTATTCGAAAAAAATTGGATATTATCCGTATTCGAAGTTAATCGGATATTATCTGTATTCGAAAATATCCGTATCCGAAATTAATTAATTAATTATATACTATAGCCATATTTTATTTTTTAAAAATATTAAATATAAGTATACTTTATATCATATATGATATGACTATTTAGCTATTGACTATTCGATAAACTAAAGGGAACCATCAAATCTCAATTAGTCCTGTTCACCAATGTACCCTAATTATATTGACCCTCCCTCTCCCCGCCGCCTATTCTTCCACTTCGATCTTCAGACTTCAGTTGATATTCGATGCAATTATTCCTGCTATCTAAAAAAAGGTTCGATTCACAACCCTAATTCAATTCTTTTATTCTACAAGTTAAGATGAATATGGTATATAATTATATAGTTATCATTTTAGGATACGATATACGAATATTTGAAGATTCTAAATTAACACGAGGCTTTGATTATTATTTACAGATCTAACACTTTAATTCAGAAACGATTCGAGCTTCTGTCAAGTTTCAATGGAACAAGGTATATTTGTCTTTCCTGTTCTGTTTCGAATAGCTTTTCTTATGATCAAATTGCAGAAATTACTTGTACACTTCTACAAATTACAGAAATTACTTGTACACTTCTATGAAATTGCAGGTAATGCTTCAAGTTCAACTCCATGTGCATCATCAAGTTCGGTTGAAATGATATCAACAAAGTGTGCAGAAAATATTTCTAAGAGCGCCGATCTGGATTCTGTATTGCTCTTGCAAGAAGATGATCAGACTGTTAAAATTACTCAAGATACTCAACAGAAGGAGCATCTACAGTCCAAAAGAAAAAAGCCCTTAAAATCTGAAGTTTGGAATCATTTTGATCGTATTGAAAGCGAAATAAAAGGTACGAAGAAAGTTGATGCCATTTGTAAGGATTGTCACGCTAATTTTAATGGGGCAAGTGACCAGGGAACGACTCATTTAAAAAGTCATACAAAGACGTGTAGGATGAAATTAATAAAAGTTCCTTGTTGTGCAAGACATGCCTGTATCATAACAATACTAAGTCATATTGACAACCCTAAGATTAGTTGTATTGTAACCTTAATCTGTAATTTATACTTGTAACACTTAATGTCTATAAAATGTAAATGGAGCAGACTGGAGCATTTTTCCCTAAACAGTGTGAAGCCTAAGAATTCTATCTGGAAGAAGATCAAGAAGGTCATGCCTCAGAAGAATTATGAAGAAGCTTGGAGTTGAATAATTCTGTTTGGTGAAAAATATTCTAAGTCAAGATCTCTACAAGTCACAGAATTAGTGTTATAGAGAAGTCATTCGAGAACTCAGAAAGACTTATCGAGAACTCAAGAATTGTCTATCGAGAACTCAGGAAATGCTATTGGAGATATCGATAAGTCAGATGCCCATTCGAGAACTCAGAGATATCGATAAGTATACATTCATTAGATAAGCCAAAGTCCATCAGAAAACTCTGAGTTATCGATAAGCCAAAGTCCATTAGAGAACTCTGAGTTATCGATAAACCAAAATTCACTAGAGAACTCAGAGTTGTTGATAAGTCAAGTCAATAATGAAGTTTCGGAGATATCGACAAGCCAACATGCCTATCGAGATGTCGAGTTCTCTACAGCTTAATTGGAGATCTCGAAGTGAAGAAATTTCTCTAAGTACAGAATTGCAGAATAGTTAAATATCCAAGGTTGCAAATCAACAAACAATTCACAAAGCTGAATTGACAAGTCTACAAAAAGCAGCTTGAGAGATGTGCAAGATTAATGGTAAAGGTTAACTGACAGAGGAAGATTAAAGTAAACACGGGATGCTAAAGATATGCTAAGCCAGAAATGGAAGATTTGCTTTTCTATAAATAGAAATGACAAGTGACAGTTTAGAAAAGCTAATAGCATGTTTATTATCCACTGTGTAAACCAGCAGTTAACTGAGTTATAAAGTTAACACTGGTTCTCTAGTTAGGAGTAACAATTGAGATAAAATTTCTTGTATTCTCTCTCTCAAGAAAGAAGCTAAGTTCTAAACCAAGAACTTAGAGATTTTGTAGCAAAACACTGCTTAATTTTTAATATAAAATTAAGTGAGTTTTGAAGATCTTTGTTCTACATATTTGCATTGTTATTTATGTTTAACATCTATTCTACAAAATCATTGATAACAACCAACTGCTAAACCCAAAGTCGATCAAAAAGTAAACATTTAAGCCAAAACACATTCACCCCCCTCTGTGTTGTATTCATATCTAACAAGTGGTATCAGAGCAAAATTTGAAAGTAAATAGATTAGATCTTGGAAAAATGAATACACAGAAAATCAGTAGTATCAAGATTCCTCCCTTTGATAAGGCCAACTATACTTTATGGAAAAAGAAAATGTTGTTGTTTATAAGAATGGCCAATCACCTTTACATTCAGATCCTCAAGAATGGGCCCTTCACTCCTATGGTTAGAGTTGAGGAAACCACAGATGGAGACATGGTTATTCCAGCTCATTTTGCTCCCAATGATGCCTCTGAGTATACTGATATAGAAAGAGAGAAAGTTTCCCTAGACAGTGCTTTGCAACTGATACTAATTGAGTCACTTGACAATGTAATGTATAATAACATTGTCAATTGTGACACTGCTAAACAGATCTGGGAAAAGATTGAGATACTCTGTGAAGGAACTGAGGAGGTTAGGTCAAATCAAAGAAGGATATTGATTTCTCAGTATGAGGGTTTTATGGCTAAACCAAAGGAAGGTATTACTGATGTGTTTGAAAGGTTTAATAAGCTGATAAATGACTTGCAGCTTCATGATAAATTTTATGATGTTGAAGAAGTGAATTTGAAGTTCTTGCTCACTCTCCCTGATCATTTGGAGTAGAAGATCTCTACAATCAGAGAAGGAAGGGATTTGAGTAGAATCACACTGGAAGTGCTCTATGGGGTTCTGAAAACTTATAAACTTGAAATGATTCAAAAGAAATCATTAAGGGCTGGTCAAGGATATGTAATGGATGGCTCAAGTGCACTGATTGTGAATGATGACCAGACCTCTAATGATGAGCAAAGATCCCAAACTCCAGAAATTTCTACAAGTGAGAAAAGAGTCAATGACACTAAAGAGCAAGTCATACTGGAATTGGATGAAGAAGATGAGTTCTACACTCTTGATGAGCTTGATGAGCTAGACAAATTAATGGCTTGGCTAGAAAATTCTCTAACATTAGAGTGAAGAACCCAAGATTTTTCAAGAGCAAAGGACAATCCTTCAACAAAGACAGCAGCTGGAAAGGAAAAGGGAAGTACATTCCTGATAGCAAAACTGGCTACAAAACTGGATATGTTGACAGATCAAACATAAGGTGCTTTAACTGTAATGAGTTGGGCCATTTTGCTACAGAATGTAGGAAACCCAAGAAGGAAAAGAAAGACAAAGCCTATCTTGAATTGGAAGCAAAGTATGATGCTCTTCTAAAGAAGCAACAAGGGAAAGCTTATATTGCTGAGGGCAAAAGCTGGGATGATTCAGATAATGATGAAGATGAAGAAGTTGGAAACTATGCACTCATGGCCTTGGAGCAAGGAGATTCTTCATCATCTAAATCACAGGTACCAACTCTTACCACAATTGATTTAAATGTGAGTCAATATAAGGAAACTGTTGAAAAGATGAGCACAGAAATGTTCCACATTCATACAAGCATGGTTGCTGCAAATGAGGAAGTTAGCAGATTGAAAAAGATCAATGAAAAATTTGAGAGTGAAAAATAAGAGACTGAATTGTTGCTAGTTGAGCTTGATGCTGCTAAGCAAGAAAATGCATACTTAAAGAACAAATTAAAGTGTGCAAGTGAAATTGAAGCAGTATTGAGAGAAAGGCTGGAGAAGAATGAAGTGAAGCTGAAATCCTTCAAAAATGCTTCTGAGTTGATTGGCCAATATCATGAAAAGAACAAGCCATGTGCAAACATTGCCATTGATCTTGGTTATGAGGGTTTGAACAACAAAAAGAAGTCTGTCAGTGACAAAGGAAAATCAACTGAAACTGAGAATGTTCCAATTATTTTGAAGAAAGTTGAATCACCTTTGTTCAAGGCATGTGAGGTGAACTTCAGTGAAGAAGAGTTGATCATCAAATAGGAGATAGCTGATGAGGACAAGGAAAAGAAAAATGATGAGACAACTCAGTCTTCCATCTCTGTTGAAATACTAAAAGCCAATCAAGAAACTAAGGAGTCTGTCAAGGAGATTAAAGCTGAAGAGGTCAAAAAGAAAAAGAAGAATAGAAATGTAAATCTTCTAAGTGTTAGTCAATTTGCAGACAGAGGTTTTCAAGTTGTTTTCTACAAAGAAGATTATGCTTTTATTAGCAAAAAGACTGGTGAAATTGCTCTTAAAGGAGTAAGAAAGGGAAGCTTGTTTATTGCAGACTTAGACTCAACAAATAAGGATGGAGTATGTTGTTTCTACACCAAGGCATCAGAAGAGTAAAGCAAATTGTGGCATAAGAAGCTATCTCACTTGAATTTCAAAGCAATCAACACCTTAGTCAAGAAGGAGCTTGTGAGAGACATGCCTAATCTGGAATTTGCTCAACTGGAAGTTTGTAAAGCTTGTCAGAAAGGAAAAATGAAAAGATCAAGTCACAAGTCAAAATCTGTGAATTCTATAAGTGCACCTCTGCAACTTATTCACATGGACTTGTTTGGGCCAGTAAATGTCTTGTCCATTTCAAGGAACAAATATGCCCTTGTCATGGTTGATGATTTTTTAAGATACACTTGGGTTGAGTTCATGTACTCTAAAGATGAAACTCCAAACATTATAATTGAGCACATCAAGAAAATTGAGAAGCAAGCTGAAGGAAAAGTTAGTATGAAAAGATTGAGGAGTGATAATGGAACATAATTCAGAAACTCAACATTAAGTGAATTCTGCAAAAGCAAAGGCATTGTTCAAGAATTTTCAGCAGCTAGAACACCTCAACAGAATGGAGTAGTTGAGAGGAAAAATAGAACATTGGTTGAAGCTGCTAGAACCGTGCTACAAGATGCTCAGTTGCCAACTAGTTTTTGGGAAGAGGCTGTTAATACTGCATGCTACACTCAAAACAGATATCTCATCAACAAAGCTCATGGAAAATCACCTTACTCAATCATGTCTAACAGAAAGCCTACAGTGAAGCATCTATATGTGTTTGGAAGCAAGTGTTATATTCTAAAAGACAATTCTGAATATGTGGGAAAATTTGACTCTAAAGTTTTTGAAGCAATTTTTATGGGATATTCATTGGAAAGAACAGCCTACAAAGTTTATGTGATTGATCAAAAGAAAATTATGGAAAGCACAGATGTGACTTTTGATGATGACAAGTGTCCAAGCTTGGAATGTCTTGATGTAAATGATGCTGAAGCCCTTGCATTTGAGAATCTAACCATTGATAGTGATTCTGATGAGGACGATGAAGGCGTGGCACAACAAATGACAAATGAAGAGACCTCTGAACAAAATCATGGGAATGAAAGCTCTCTTTAGACACCTGAATTTGGTGGCACAAACTCAGGGGGGGAAGGAGAGAATGGAAATGACAGTTATGGTAATACTGAAGAAAATGGTGAAGGCACTAGTCAACAGACACACACTAGAAAGTGGGATAGGAGTCATACAGTAGAAGCTATTATTGGTGATCCCTCAGCTGGTGTGAGAACTAGAAGTGCAACTGCTAATGAATGCCTACATGCATGTTTTCTATCTCAAGTAGAGCCCAAGAAAACTGAAGAAGCCCTATTGGATCCTGATTGGATATGTGCTATGCAGGAGGAGCTGAATCAGTTTGAGAGAAACAAAGTTTGGAAATTAGTCCCTGCACCAAAGAACAGAAGCATAATTGGAACTAAGTGGGTGTACAGGAACAAAATGGATGAAAATGGAATTGTTACTAGAAACAAAGCAAGGCTGGTTGCTAAAGGCTACTCACAAGAAGAGGAAATTGACTATGATGAGACTTTTGCTCCTGTTGCAATACTAGAAGCAATAAGAATTTTTCTGGCATTTGCTGCACACTCAAATTTCAAGGTGTATCAAATGGATGTCAAGATTGCTTTTCTTAATGATGAACTAGAAGAAGAAGTTTATGTGCAACATCCACCTGGCTTTGAAGATCCATAATTTCCTAACTTTGTTTACAAATTACTCAAGGCTCTATATAGATTGAAACAGGCACCTAGATCCTGGTATGACACACTGTCAGAATTTCTACTCAAACATGGTTTTACCAGAGGTACTATTGATAAGACTCTCTTCTACAAGAAACATGGTGAAGATATGATCCTAGTTCAAATCTATGTGGATGATATCATCTTTGGATCTACAAATGAAAAGCTTTGTCAAAGATTCTCTAGGCTAATGCGGAGTGAGTATGAAATGAGCATGATGGGAGAATTGAGTTACTTCCTTGACCTTCAAGTTAGTCAAAGAAGTGATGGTATTTTCATCAGCCAAACCAAATATGTGAATGACTTATTGAAGAAATTTGGTATGGTGGATAGCTCACCTGCATCTACACCAATGTCTACTGTAACCAAGTTGGATGAGGACAAGAAAGGCAAGAGTGTGGATATTTCAAGCTACAGAGGGATGATTGGATCATTGCTTTATTTGACTGCTAGTAGACCAGACATCATATTTGCTACTTGTTTATGTGCTAGATTTCAAGCCAATCCAAAGGAATCACATTTGATGGCTATGAAAAGGATTTTCAGATACTTAAAGGGAACTCCAAACTTGGGATTATGATATCCTAAGGGAACTGGTTTTGAAGTTGTTGAATACACAGATGCAGATTTTGCTGGATGCAGGGTTGATAGGAAAAGTACTAGTGGAAGCTGTCAATTTCTTGGTCAAAGACTTGTATCCTGGTATAGTAAGAAATAACAATCTGTGTCAACTTCCACAGCTAAGGCTGAATATATAGCTGCTGGAAGTTGTTGTGCTCAGGTGCTTTGGATTAGAAATCAGCTAATGGACTATGGTCTAGTGTTACACAAAATTCCTATTATGTATGACAATAATAGTGCCATATTTATAGTAGCTAATCCAGTTAGTCATTCTAGAATAAAGTACATTGATGTTAGGTACCATTTTATCAGGGAACATGCTGCATATGGTACCATTGAGCTCATTTTTGTTCCAACAGAGAAACAATTAGCTGACATTTTTACTAAACCTTTGGATGAAGCAACCTTCACTAGACTTGTGAGTGAAATTGGAATGCTCAACTCTTCATCCTAAGGCAAGAACTCAGCTAATGTGTTGCAGCAGATTAATTTCTAATAAATCAACCTAGTTTGATTTAATTGGAAATTAACTGAAATATGAATTATAAATATTTCAGAATCTCTGTATATTTATTTTTTCTTAAACTCAAAAATTAACTTAGAATATTTCAAATTCTAAGTAAACTGGTTAGTTTTTAATTTACATCTAAAATATGTAAAATTAACATAAGACAGAATAACAGTACTCAAAGGTATAGAGAACTAAGTTCTCGATAAGTCAAAATGACTTATCGATAAGTCATTTTAGAGTTCTCGAGTGAGTCCTTGATAAGTCTATTTACAAACTTCTCGAATGACTTCTCGATAAGCTCTATCATGACTTATCGATAAGACCATGTAGAGTTCTCTAATAGTGTTAATTCACAGAGTTCTCGACAAGGATATTTTGAGACTTATCAATAACTCGGAACTAAAATAAGTTAATTCAATGAATTATTTTAGACAAATACTTTTGGAAAATTTATTCTGATTTCAATTTGATTCAATTCAAATAAATTAGAATCATTTTTTTAGTCCATTTTCGGACAAACTGGGCATTTATCAGAGTTCTCGATAAATCATTTCTTAGTTCTCGAAAAGAATTAATAAAATGACTTAACGAATGTACCATTTTCCAATTCAAAATTACTTCTCGATAAGTTTAACATCAAACGTTTATTTGACTTCTCGATAAGTATTTTACTTTTTTTTTATAAATACCCAGACTTCTTGATACATACACTGTACTTACACTTCTTCGAGATCTCAAGTGACCTAGCTTTCAGACAAAAGGCGATTTCTCTCTCGTTTTTGCTCCTTTCTCAAAACTTTTTCTTACCCACTACTTTTAAACACTAAAATGGCACAAAACATTGTTAGATCTATCATTCCAGAGAAGGGAACCAACTTTATTTCTTTTCTTGATGCTAACCAAGCCCCTGATAGTTTCAAGGGGTTTGTGAAGTTTCTTTCTGAATCCTATATTGCAGGTGCTTTAACTGCAAGTCATGTGCTGTATTTAGACGTTCTTCATGAATTTTGGACATCAGCTATAACTAGGACAGTTGTTCTAGAGAATGTCACTTCTATGGTGGTCACCTGCACAATTGGAGGCCAAGAAATTGAGTTTTCAGCTGCTGATGTGAATACAGCCCTGGGATTGCCAACTGAGAACTATGGAGAGATGCCAACTGCAGATGAGCTGAGTGAATTCATGGACTTCATCAACTACAGTGGCTCAATCAACTTGGCAAGCCTGAACAGGACAAACCTTAGGAAGGAATAGTCCTTTGTGTTTGATTCTGTAGTGAGGGCTTTCACCTGCAGAAAAACTGGCTTTGAAAACATCTCAAGTGTGGTGCAGAAGCTGGTGTTTTCAATAGCTCACAACAGGCATCTGAATGTTGGGGCTCTGATTCTGGAGGAGCTGGCAACCAGGCTTACTATGCCTTTGAAGAATAGAGGTAAAGAAATCTTTTTGCCAAGGTTTATTATGTCTACTTTAGCTTATAAAGTAAATGACATACATTTGTTAGCTGGTATTGATAATAGTAGAATTGGCAATTGTAAGCAAGTGTCCAAAATAATAATTGGCTCACTTACTACAAAGAATAAGGTGAATGTAAGTCTTAGAATCACTTCATTTATGTTGGAGAGATTCAGGACTTATCCTTACCCTATGCCAGACATGAGGGCTCCTAAATTTGCTAGTTCAGCTATGGTTCCTGAGCCTGTGGAAGTACAAACACAGGCACACCAACAGGGACCTTCCAAAGCTGCAGCCTCTTCTTCTAAACCACTAGATGTTAGCAAACCAACCACTTTAGTCTCTCAAAAGACTGAAGTGAGTAAAAAGAAGAGAAAGGAACCAATCCTTGCTGTTGTAAATGAGAGTGAAACAGTTCAAACTGAACCAGAGTCACCCTTGGTCAAGAGACCAAAGAAGAGTAAGATACCTGAGTTGACCACTCAAAACACCTATGTGTCCTCCCAAAAGGGCACAGTTGAACAAATGGGGAGTAAACAGTTACTAGATGCATCCTCTCAACAGGGTGTATCTATTGAAAAGAGCATTCACCCCAATGCATCCTGTACTGAGTCAGCACAACCTGCACCTAGAGTGTATGGTAGAAGAAATAAGGATGGCACACACATTGAGGGCACATCATTTGAAGCTCCCTCATCCATTTAGAGGGAGCTGCCAACACTCACAACTGAGCAAACTTCTCTAATCTCTCAAATTTCTTCATCATATAGAGCACTTGAATCTGATTCTCAAGTGCACCAACACTCAAGTAACATGGTTCATGAAACTGTGATCACCACCCAGAACCAACATCTAGATGGTGAGAGGCTACTAGCTGAGGTAGACCTTGATGACACCATCAAAAACATGGGGGTTTCATCAGTTTTTACTGAAGACCCCATGGTCACTCTTACACCTTCATGTGCACAATCATCTTCACAGATGAATAGGTTTGAGGGTAGTACTCTTGAGGGAGAGCTATCTAAATGCTCTCCAACTCAATTGGAGGTTCCTCTAGAAGGAACAACTCCCCTCAAAACCCTAGCTGAAATTGCCTTGGTAGTTGAAGCTAGGAGTACAATTGCCAATGACCATGTTATGGGAGAGGCAAGTTCATCACATTTATGTGACAGTGCTCTGCAAGGTGCACAAAGGTTTGAGGCTGGTGTACATGACAGTAACCCAGTCAAATCTTCTCCAATTTCAATGGAGGTTCCCACTACATGTGGTGAACAACAAACTGTCAAAACCACAGATTTATCTGTGAGTCAAACTGTGACTTCAGTCACAGGTGGTAATCTGGATATTTTTTAACAGCCATCCACATCTCAATCCAGCCAGCCACATGTCATGGCTCAATGGCTACAAGATATAGAAGCTCGACCTTCTACAGTTGATGACATGTTGGTAGATCAAATCTCAGGCTTGGCCAATCTCTCTCAGCAATTGCTCACTTCAGACATGAAGAACCAGGACTATCAAGCTATACTGCTATGCTTCAATGAAGAGGTTGAACAACAGAAGGAGAAGATAGTAGATGAGGCTGAAGAGGATGGCAATGTAGATGCCTGGTTGTCTGATGACCATGTGGCAGAAATGGATGAAGTTTTGGCTAGATTCAGGAGGGAGTACATAACTATCATGGGAAGAAATGCTAAATCTCTCACTCCTCCTGAAGTCTATGATGCCATCATGGATGTGCACAAAGCTCAACTTAAGGCTTTCCATCTCTTTGGAAAGGCCCTTGAAGTAAAATTGACTGGACATGAAGATAAAATCAGGAAGCTGATCAAGGAAAAGATGGATGACATTGTGCCTTCTCAAAAGGACATCAAATATCAATTCCAGTCTTTCACTGAGCAAATGTCAAGGATGAATCTGGCCTCCATAGAGAAGGAAGTGTCAAATATGAAGAGTTCTTTCAAGGCCCTGTTTGATCAAGTTCAAGCTCATATCACAAATTCAAATGATACCAGGGTCAAGCTAAATCAAATGTATACTGCTAGGTATGAGCCTTCATTTCTTCTCATGGAGGGTGTCAGAAAAGCTGTTGATGAACACTTTGGGTCCTTCTCAACCAAAACCTCTACTCCTCAAATAAAAGAACTTCAAGATCAAATTTCTTCACTTCAAGCTTCCAGCTCAGATTTATCTTCACAAGTCAGAGCTCTAACCACATTGGTTGAGAGTCAACAGCATGATATTCAGACCCTAGTGGAGTCCCATAAGCATTTATAAATGCAGAATACAGTTGCTTTGGGAGCCATTATGGAAAACTCAACATACCACTGCCAGCATTGTCTGAAGATGTAAGACCTGAGATTCCTACTCCCCTACTCATGCCTGTCACCAAGACTAAGGGGGAGATAGATGCAAGGCTAGCACAATCAAAACTCAAAAGTCAAGTACAAGGTCTAGAACAAGAGAGGCTCCTTATGGCTGCCCAAGGTCCAGGAATGACACAAGAGTTTGACAATTTAAAGGAACTCTCTCAACAACAACTTTTTCACTTACAAAAAGACCTTGGAAAAGACTATCAATTACATCAGGGTGTTGCAGATCCCAGTCAAGGACCATTTTTTGGAGAAAATGATAGTGATCAATCTTAATGATTCTGGTGTAGACAGATGTATGCAAGTCAATTTCAATTATCTAATTTCCAGAAGAGCATCTGAGGTGGATATTTTGATTAACAAGGTCAGGATAATCACCAATAAAGAGAAAATGCTACTAGCAGAGTTGAAGAAGGCTCAAGAAGCTGCATTCCCAGAAGCCTATCTACATCCAAGCAAAGGGGTGCACTATATCTGCTCTACAACCAAGCAACTGAAACATTTCCAAGTACCTAAAAACTGTGTCATGGCCAACAGAAGACTGATAATGGTGCTTGAGTCTGAGCTGAAAAGCAAGAAATTGAAGACTAGTGAAGATGAAGCTATGATCAAGATTCTGAGGAGATACATTGATAACCCTGGAGCAAATTTGCCTAAAACTCAAATCAACACAGATGACTTGGGTAATGATGAGCAGAAGAAAGATGGTCAAAACCCTTCTGGCTCAAACTCAAGTTAATCTAGCAAGGCAATTGGTGGAAAAAGTGATAGTGAGAAAGAGAAGGAGAAGAAAAGTGGATCTGAGACTCAAAGGAGGGGTGGGAGGAGACAAAGACAAAAGAATGATACCTCACAACCCCTCCAAACCCTAAATATCCAAATACCAATTGCTAAACCTTCACATTCAACCTCATCAAAAACTGCTCAACCTCAAACCTCTAAGTCTAAATATTTCTACAAGCTCACTGCAAACTCTCTCATCAAAACTCAAATCACGCACAGCCATACTTCTCTGAAAAGACTCAAAACTGTACCTTCATTCAAGCCACCCCATAAAACACACTTCAAAACAGTTGGAATAGGTCCAAAAAAAGCCAAGGTCAAGAGAAGATTCAGAAGATAAAGAAGATAAAGAAGAAGACAACTGATAGCTGAATTTCTCAATGATCATGGATTTAGTGAAAAGGCCATCTGGAACAGATATGATCAAGATGATTTCCAACCTCTAAATGTTGTTGATTCAGATGAAGACTACTTCCAACAGCTAGCTAAAAGAATGATCAGAGTTTAGGTTGTTAACATCAAAGAAGTTAGAATCTACTACAGTGGTGGGTCCTTTGAACAGCTTGGAAATAGACTAATGGATTCTCTCTCAATTGTTGAACTGAAAAGGGTGATAAGCTTGATGAATGGTAAAGATTCATCCACTAAGGCATGGAGAACAGTATTGGCAGTGTTTGTGGTTAACAGAGAGGAGATGAGAGATGAGCATAGAGCTTTGCTAGCTGAAAATAGGAGAAAGTATGAGCATGACATTGATGAGTATATTAGAAGATCAGAAGAGTTAAAGGCAGCAGGCAAGAGCAGAATATCAAAGGATGGAAGATTTTTGAATGTAAAAGCTGGCTCTTTGTCAAGATACAGGATAGGGATGTTAGCTAGTTATCCTAAGCCAGATTTGCTGAAACTAATAGAGGCTCTAACTGACACCCCCATCCTAGAAGAATTGGAAATACTTGTACAGATTAAGAACATAATTGAGAAAGGATCAGAAAGCTCAGTCTTTACTTAATTATGGTAAACTGTCAAATGTTCAATGTGCAAGTGTTGTATTAGCTTTTGTATTGTTTTATTTTCATTCTTTAACTTGGGGTTAGTCTTGTTAACAGGCATGAATTTGTGATAAGCAATCTTCTCACAAATTGGGGGAGATTGTTGTGCAAGACATGCCTGTATCATAACAAGACTAAGTCATATTGACAACCCTAAGATTAGTTGTATTGTAACCTTAATCTGTAATTTATACTCGTAACACTTAATGTCTATAAAATGTAAATGGAGCAGACTGGAGCATTTTTTCCTAAATAGTGTCAAGCCTAAGAATTCTATCTGGAAGAAGATCAAGAAGGTCATGCCTCAGAAGAATTATGAAGAAGCTTGGAGTTGAATAATTCTGTTTGGTGAAAAACATTCTAAGTCAAGATCTCTACAAGTCACAGAATTAGTGTTATAGAGAAGTCATTCGAGAACTCAGAAAGACCTATCGAGAACTCAAGAATTGTCTATCGAGAACTCAGGAAATGCTATTGGAGATATCGATAAGTCAGATGCCCATTCGAGAACTCAGAGATATCGACAAGTATACATTCATTAGATAAGCCAAAGTCCATTAGAGAACTCTGAGTTATCGATAAGCCAAAGTCCATTAGAGAACTCTGAGTTATCGATAAACCAAAATTCACTAGAGAACTCAGAGTTGTCGATAAGTCAAGTCAACAATGAAGTTTCAGAGATATTGACAAGCCAACATGCCTATCGAGATGTCGAGTTCTCTATGGCTTAATTGGAGATCTCGAAGTGAAGAAATTTCTCTAAGTACAGAATTGCAGAACAGTTAAATATCCAAGGTTGCAAATCAATAAACAATTCACACAGCTGAATTGACAAGTCTACAAAAAGCAGCTTGAGAGATGTGCAAGATTAATGGTAAAGGTTAATTGACAGAGGAAGATTAAAGTAAACACGGGATGCTAAAGATATGCTAAGCCAGAAATGGAAGATTTGCTTTTCTATAAATAGAAATGACAAGTGACAGTTTAGAAAAGCTAATAGCATGTTTATTATCCACTGTGTAAACCAGCAGTTAACTGAGTTATAAAGTTAACACTGGTTCTTTAGTTAGGAGTAACAATTGAGATAAAATTTCTTGTATTCTCTCTCTCAAGAAAGAAGCTAAGTTCTAAACCAAGAACTTAGAGATTTTGTAGCAAAAAACTGCTTGATTTTTAATATAAAATTAAGTGAGTTTTGAAGATCTTTGTTCTACATATTTGCATTGTTATTTATGTTTAACATCTATTCTACAAAATCATTGATAACAACCAACTGCTAAACCCAAAGTCGATCAAAAAGTAAACATTTAAGCAAAAACACATTCACCCCCCCCCTCTGTGTTGTATTCATATCTAACATTCCTGTGTCGTAAATGCTTTTGGGGAAAAAAGTCAGTGTTGAGGAATCTATACCGAAATTGGGAGTTCATAAATTTGATCATGCTGTTGAGAGAGATTTGTTTGCTAAAATGATTGCTAAACATGATTTGCCTTTTCTAATGGCAAAATATGAGTACTCTCGTCATTGGATATCTTATGTAATGCCTGCTTGTAAATATCGGTCCCGAAATACTGTAAAAACTGACTTGTTAGGTGTGTATGCGACTGAGAAAGAGCGAATTTATAAGGAAATAGAAAATTTAACTTCTAGGGTTAGTCTCACCACTGATGGGTGGAAACCGAAATATAAGGCAAGATCTTATTTTTGTGTCACTTGTCACTATATTGATAATGATTGGGTATTGCACAACACGAAACACAAATGACTTATATCATTTCGTGTTGTGCCTTACCCTCATTGTGGTGTCAATTTAAGTGCGTGGTTAAAAGAAAGGATCTTAGAGTGGAATATTGATAACAAGTTGGCTTCAATTGTTGTTGATAACGCTTCTAATAATTCGGGAATGCTTCTAGGTATTAAAAGTTGGTTAAATGGGAAAAAAAACACTTGTTCACAATGGTGACATGTTTCATATGCGTTGTGTGCCACATATTCTTAATTTGATTGTTAAGAGTGGGTTGGAGATGTTAGACCATTTAATTGAAAAGATTCAAAAAACAGCAAGGTATATTGCATCTTCTGCGCAAAGGGATGAGAAATTTACCCTTGCCTTGTCTCAAACTAAGCTCAATACTAGGAGACGAATCCCTTTAGATGTAGACACTCGTTGGAACTCAACTTATGAAATGATTGTGGCGTCACTTGAACTCCGGCCTGCTATTAATTGCCTAAAAGAATTAGACACTGAATATAAGTGTTTGCCTTCAGAAATATAGTGGGAAAATATAAAAAAAAGTGTGTGATTGTTTGAAAAAAAATTCAGATATAACAAAAAGACATTCAGGTGTGCAATATACAACAGCAAATCTGTATTTTATCGATGTAATTCAGATTTGTAAAAGTATAAAAATGTGGGTTGAATCCAATGATGATTGGATTAGAGCAATGGGGGATAAAATGCAACTAAAATTTGATAAATATTGGGAAGAATGCAATAAGTTGTTAACTATCGCTGTTGTTCTTGATCCTAGATACAAAATGGCGATTGTCTCTTATGCTTACAAGGGTATGTATGAGCTTCATGCTGACTATTATATAGATGAGATACGTGAGTTTTTAGTGCAGGTTTTTAATGAATATTCTGAGAAATATGGTGCTGATTTGGGGCCTGCACAAAAATCTGGTCATGAAAGTTTTGGTAATACAAGTGCAGTTGGTAGAGAATGGTTGGGAGGTTTTCAGGACTTCATTGCAAGTAGTAATTTAAGGGAAAATTCAAAAAGAAGTGAGCTGGAGGAATATTTAAACGAAGGTCTATTTCCAATGGAAAAAGAAGTGGAATTCGACATTCTTCGTTGGTGGAAACTTAATGGTCCTAAGTTTCCTATACTTGCACGGATGGCTCAAGATATCTTGGCTATACCAACTTCTTATGTCGCATCTGAGAGTTCTTTTAGTAAGTTTCGTAGAATTATCACGGACACTCGTTCATCTCTAAATGATGACTCGGTCGAAACTTTGATGTGTGTTAAAAATTGGCTCCCGGACTTCAAGGATGGTACTTTAAATTTTCTGTTGTTTGATTATATTATGTTGTACATGTGTTGTTTGAATTTAGAATGACTTTCATTCTTCAATTTTTTATAGGTCAATGTGGAACAGGAAAAACTTCCGAGGATGGTGGTTCTAAGATGTCTGATTTAAATTCTGATTGGGACGATGCATGGCATACAGACTTCTGAGCAGTGAAAGTGTATGCTCAATTATGTTACTATGTGCTACTGTTTTGTTCTCTATCTTGTTCTCTGATTTTTTTGTTGTTTTGTGAGGGAAGGATGAGGCTTGCTGTTAGGATATTAACCAGAATGTGCTACTGTTTGCACTATCATCCTTTCTTGAAAGCAAATGTACCACTGATTAAAGTTCTTATGCCTTGCCTGCTGTTTTTATTAATTTTGTAGTAATATAGTTGTTGAGTCCCATATTATTGATAAATTAGAATGGTCCTTTTTTAGTACTTTTGCAAATAAATTAGAATTGATAAATTAGAATGGTCCCATATTTAGATAAAGCTGTTGGATATTGATATTGAGCATTTAGGAATAAGTTGTTGGATATTGTTAGTCTTGTATTAAGTTATTATCATTTGAACCTGTAGGCTATAAGTTGGTTGTTTGTTAGTAATTAAGATTGTTTTATGACATGAAGCATATAGTCTAATTTTTTAAAACTAGCTAGAAGCAGATGAAAAAGTAGCAGTAAACTCTATTTACATGTTTTTCGCCAGGCACCAGTAAGCGCCAAGCAGCATCACAGCATGTGCGTCCCTGCGACTCTGCGAGTTCTTTTTGGCTTACAACATTCTTCTTCCTGATTTTGTTAATGGTAGCAGGATAGTCAAGATATGTATTCTTGAAATCACTTCCTGATTACATTCTCATTTCTCTAAATTATGGTAGCAACTAGCAAGAGTTTTCTACATTTTGTATTAAGCAGCAAGAATTGTTAAAGATGGTGAAATAGTATTTTTTTGTTAAGGTATATGACTAAATGGCTTACACATTTTTTGTGTTTGCTAGTAGCATTGTACTGCTCTTGAGCCCTGCCTCCTGGTGCAAAAAATTAGTTATCAAATAATTATTATCTACTTAAAAGAATTATTAAAAATGATGATTCTTTTAGTATTAATAATTTCATTCATTTGCAGAATTTATCATATTATTTTTCTTGTTTTTTACAGTAGCTACAAATTTTATAAAATTTTATCAATTTTTAAAAAATCAATTCGGATCCGGATATTATCTGTATCCGGATATTATCTGTATCCGGATAATATGCGGTGAATTCGGATACAAATAGTCATTTCTCGGATATTTTCGAATACGGAGCCTGATTCGGATACGGTTTCGGACTTCCGGATTCGAATTCGGATATAGGTATATCTGTATCCTAAATATCCGTTTGACAGCCCTACCCACTTGGTGTCAATTGGATTCTTTCCTTTAGGTTTGGGTACCAGCTTTCATACCTTGTTTCTTTCAAATTGGTTTAGCTCCTCCTGCATAGCTAAAATCCAATCAGAATCCAACAAAGTTTCTTCTACCTTCTTTGGTTCTTCCTTAGATAGGAAGCTGCTATATAGACATTCTTCTTGAGTTACTCTCCTTGTTTGAACTTTAGAAAATGCATCACCAATGATGAGCTCAAAAGGGTGATCTTTAGTCCATTTTCTTTGTTTAGGTAGATTAGCTCTAGATGAAGAGGCCTTATTGTTGTCTTGATGTGTGACTGAGTTTTGATTATTATAAACTCCCCCTGAGTTTGTGAATCCATGATTTGAGAAAGGGGAATTTTCTGTAAGTGATCTATTCTGATTTTCAGCTTCTCTTAATGTTCCGACGGATGATGCACTTTGTGTCCCGACGGATGAAGCTGACTGTCTCCAGACGGATAAGGCAGATTGTCTCCCGACGGATGAAGCATTTTGCAACTCGACAGATGTTGAATTATGTGCTTCGTTAGTTGTAGATTTTTCTGCATTATCCTTATTCACTATTTCTTGATCACTTTCATCATCACTGTCATCACTAACCATCTCCACATTATCAAACTTGAGGCTTTCATGGAAATCTCCATCTTGCAGTCCTTCAATCTTTTTGTCATCAAACACAATATGTATTGATTCCATAACAATGTTGGTTCTTAGATTGTAGACCCTATATGCTTTTCCTATAACATATCCAACAAAAATTCCTTCATCAGCTTTAACATCAAACTTCCCATTTTGATCAGTTTGATTCCTCAAGATAAAACATTTGCAGCCAAAGATATGAAGAAAATTTAGAGTTGGTTTCTTATTCTTGAACAATTGGTAGGGTGTCATACACTTTGCTTGATTAACCAAAGAAATATTCTGAGTGTAGCAGGCAGTATTCACAGCTTCAGCCCAAAAATATGTTGGTAACTTTGATTCTTCAAGCATTGTCCTTGCAACTTCAATAAGAGACATGTTCTTTCTTCCCACTACTCTATTTTGTTATGGAGTTCTTGCTGCAGAAAATTCATGCATAATCCCATTATCTTCACAAAATGATCTCATCACAGAATTCTTGAACTCAGTTCCATTGTCACTCCTGATTCTTCTTACTTTAAAATCAGGATGATTGTTGACTTGCCTTATGTGATTGATGATGATTTCACTAGGTTCATCTTTAGACTTTAGGAAATATGTCCAAGAGAACTTTGAAAAATCATCTACAATTACTAGGCAAAATCTTTTCCTAGAGATGGACAACACATTGACTGGTCCAAATAAATCCATGTGTAACAATTGCAAAGGTTCTTCAATTATTGAATCAAGCTTCTTTCTGAATGATGCTTTGATCTGCTTTCCTTTCTGGCAGGCATCACACAATCCATCCTTAGAAAACTCCACTTGAGGAATGCGTCTAACCGGATCTTTCTTGACAAGCTCATTCATGGTCTTGAAGTTTAGATGGGACAGCTTCTTGTGCCATAGCCAACTTTCATCTTGACTTGCTTTACAGAGAAGACAAGTGACAGATTCTGCATTAGATGAGTTGAAGTCAGCTAAATACACATTTCCTCTTCTCACTTCAGTGAGAACCACTTTGTTGCTTCTTTTGTTTGTCACAACACAGGCTTCTGAATTGAAGGTTACTGAATTGCCCTTATCACAAAGTTGGCTGATACTCAACAAATTGTGCTTGAGACCATCCACAAGGGCAACCTCTTCAATGATGACATTGTCTTTTGAAATCAAGCCATATCCCACAGTATAACCCTTGCTGTCATCTTCAAAAGTAATACTTGGGCCAGCTCTTTCCTTGAACTCTGTGAGCAGGGTAGAATCTCCAGTCATGTGCCTTGAACAACCACTATCCAGGTACCAAAGATTCTTTCTGTTTCCCTGCACACATCAAAATCAAATCAAGTTGATTTTGGTACCCAAGTTTCCTTGGGTCCTGCCTTGTTAGCTTTCTTCTTTGGTTTCTTAGGTTTAATTTCTTTTGACTTGGGAATATCTGATTCATCCTTAGTCATTTGAATTGGACCTTTGAAACCAGTCATTAAAACAAAATTATCATGCACATTTTGATTAACAGGAAAAGGCATGTTGTTTGCAAACATGTTATTCCAGTAAGGCATGTTAAATGACATTTGTGGCATACTAAATGCAGCATAATAAGGATTAGGTGCAAATGGCATATTATCAAATTGTGCATTCATATTCTGAGTAGACATAACATTCATAGGCATGGTAGGCATAGCAGTCATGTTGGGAAAAGAGGGGGCACAGACATAGGAGTAGGCATGGCAAGTTTGCAATTAACAGACAGGTGATTAACACTACCATACTTAACACAGATTTTTTTTGGTGCATATTTATCAGGTGTGTAGTTGTTATACTTGTTAATTCCTACTTTCCCATTTCTATTGTTTTTCTTTTTAGTTTTTGTTTTAACCTCAATCTTTTCTAATTTGTCATTCAATTGCTTGATGGACAGATGACCAACATTAACTTTCCTCTCTTTCTTCACTTGACTTGATTCTCCTGGAACAAAGTTTTTGGAAACTGATCCATATTTCTCATTCAGCTTGGCAAGCTTAGCTTTGCTCACAGGTTTACTCACAGCCGACGGATGTGGCTCTTTGTCACTCGACGAATAATCTTTTTGATTATCTGATGGATGATTTTCATCATCCGTCGAGTCCACATCTGTCAACAATCCTTCAACCAAGTTAGATTCCAGCTTCTCCTTACTCTTTTTCCAGACTGCATCACAAAAGGACTCAATACCTTGAACTTTAGTGATTTGAGCATGGACATCTCTGGATGATTTCCATGCTTTAATCACTTATTGTTCTCGTTCAAGCTGCTTCTTTAAAATCTCCTCTTTCTTCAAGGACTCAGTTAATTCATCTTTTGTAACCTTACATTCAATTCTCAATTTTTCAAATTCAATAAACTGAGACTCTGGCACATTATTCCTCTCACTTAAAAACAAATTGTTTTCTTTAATTTTAGCATTTTCCTTAGTGAGGGACTTAAGTGTAACACGCAAGTGATATAATTCTGTGGACATGTCATTGATTGCATCATTACACTCAGTTTTAGATAAATGTGCTAGGTTAGTGGTGATTACCTGATTACTTGAAGAACTTGTTTCTGTTTCATCAGATTTGGCCATCAGGGCTAGGTTGACATAGCTTGTTTCTTCATCTTCATCCAATCCATCAGTTGCCCAGTCATTTTCTTGTGTAATGAAAGCCCTTTCCTTTTGTTTGAGCAGCTCAAAGTATTTCTGTTTATAATCAACAGGCTCAAACTTCTTCTTGCTAGAATCAGACTTTCTACATTCACTTGCAAAATGCCATGCCAAGCCACATTTGAAACACTTGAATTTGGATTTATCCACCATATTTCTACTTGGCTTGGCTGCTCCAAAATTCTTTTTGAATTTGAGCTTGGCAAATCTTCTGGATAGGAATGCTAGATGTTTATCAATATCATCCATGTCATCTTGGCTCAAGTGATCTTCATTTTCAGCTACCAGCCTATTATCCTTGCTTTCACAGGCCTTTGATGTAGACTCAACAGCTTCTACCTTCATCTCTTTCTCTTTCTCTAACTCAGCAACCAGTGCTATGGACCCTCCTTTCTTCCTTCCTTTCTCCATCCTCTCATCTTGCTCTATTTCAAGCTCATAAGTTTTTAGGATGCCATACAGTCTCTCCAAGGTGAACTCCTTGTAATCCTGAGAATTTCTCAATGAAACTGTCATTGGTTTCCACTCTTTAGGAAGAGATCAAAGGAATTTGAGGTTAGAGTCTTTTGTTTGATAGACTCTTCCATGCAACTTCAGAGCATTTAGTAGCTTTTGAAATCTACTAAAAATATCAGTGAGAGACTCACTTTCTTCACAGTGGAAGTGCTCATATTGCTGAATTAGGAGTTGCATCTTATTCTCTCTTACTTGCTTAGTACCATCACAAATAATCTGGATAGTGTCCCAAACCTCTTTGGGTGTTTTGTAGTTAATGATGTTATCAAACATATCACCATCAACTCCATTGAACAATATATTTATGGCCTTCTTGTCTTTC
This sequence comes from Apium graveolens, assembly GCF_009905375.1. NCBI lineage: Eukaryota > Viridiplantae > Streptophyta > Magnoliopsida > Apiales > Apiaceae > Apium > Apium graveolens. Next base: position 7,960,053 of record NC_133653.1, read on the forward strand.
CTGACTTGCTCAATATCAGGGTCTGACCATTCATGCCTTGGTTTTGGAACAGATGGCTCATTTCCAGTTGCAGCTCTCATTGGTACATGAGGACCTCTCTCTATGCAATCCACATAGGCATCATCTTGGGAAAGAAGATGTAGGTGCATCTTCACCTTCCAGTGGTGATAATTATCTTTGTCCAGAAAATGAATTTTAACTCCAACATCCTTCTTGTTCATCTTGCTGTTTGTTGTGATCTTTACACTCTTTGTACATCAAGAGCTTACTCTGATACCAATTGTTATTCCCTAACAATACAACAAGAATTACAGAAGGGGGGTTGAATGTAATTCTGGCATCTTTTTCTAGATTTTTTTTAAAATAGTTCTTACTTGATAATATACAAGTGTTTGATTTGCAGAGTGCGGAATAAATGCTTTATATGAATCAAAATACAAAGTAATAAAAACACACAAGCTTTTAAAACTTTCTGGTGGATTTGAAAGTTTCCACCAGATATATATATATATATATATATATATATATATATATATATATATATATATCGAATGAGAACCCTGTGAAGCTTGATTAGATCACAGCTGCTTACAAGTATGAACAACTAAACTTACAGAGAAATGCTACATAATACAGCTTGAAAATGTTTCTCTGAAAATGTGTGTATAATTGTTCTACTTGCTACACTTGGTTTATATATCACCAAGTTTACATGACAATAAGACAAGATAATAAAACAAAACATATCTAGTCTAACTCCATGCTACTTCACTATTCTATTCCAGCATCTTTGAATATCTTCATAATAGCATGGAAATGGTAATGCTTCTTTGTTCTCAAATTCCTGCTAAACAGGCTGCCACATTCCTTTTGCAAACACCCAACGCATATGACTGTGTTGTCACTGTCAACAGATATTTGAATTTATTGTCGGGTACATGCTTGTCATCCGTCGGGTAGCTTTGTTGATCATCCGTCGGGTAGCTATTTGTCACTTGACTCTATTTCATTTATAAAGAATTACAGGACATCTCATATTTACAATTAATCAACCTATTATGCATATCCACTAGTAGTCAACATGACTCATATGCTCCTAAACAATCTATACAAAGTTATTTGCAGAAAACTGCTACAATACTTATTATTATATAAGCTACTCACTCGATGGATGTCAAATCATCATCCGTCGGGACTATATTGAATCATTCGTCGAGACTATATTTAATCATCCGTCGAGTGCAACAAAATTCACTAAGTTAAATTTACTAAGGTGTTTTGTTTAATTTATCATCAAGTTCACAACATATTCCTAACAAACTTACACTAGTTCGCAAACCCTGGACCAATCACCTTCCAACAGCTTCTTCTTTGCTTCCTTGAATTACGCGGTTAAACAGCGCAAGCTAATCCTCACTGGAGTTTAAATTTGAAAACAGGCAAGTATGAGCGAAAGAAATGCTCAGCAAGATCATTATAATATATATATGGTCATTTTGATATAAAACCGGCATCTGCAATAGTGCAGAACATTTTAAAATCATAATTGCGGAAACATAAAATTTATTAAAGAATCAGATAATTGTTTCTCACTGTATTCAAAACTCTTTTTGATATTTTCGAGCGAAATGCTTCAGCAATAATTTAAATCTTTACAAGAATAAGACTCGTAAAACAGTGTTTACGGAAATATCGTAAACAACAATAACATGAAACAATAATTATGGAATGAATCATAAACTTTTTCAAAACCGAACTCTTGATATTAATACTTATTTTGTTGTCATATCAAATTAGATATCAATACGAACTTTGATGCTCACAACATCCCATACTGAAGTCAACATCAATCATCTATACTAATACCACCTTTGATATTTAACAACAAACTAAATATCCACATCAAGCAGAAATTGAATCAAAACTGCATTTCATCTTTTATCCAAAACCGAAACACTTGATAAATCATTCCTTATAAGATTATCAAAAGCAATATAATAATTTAGATTGGAATCCTCGAAAGACGGTGTGTTGCCGCCGGTGATTAGCCGCGGAGCAACACCGTTATGCCGAAGCATATCCAACTAAACAAACGGGGCACCCAAGGCACATATCGGCCTAAAAAGGTATTATATTCTGTATAATATTAGCTCTCCGCTGGACCGCCGCCACGGCCTCTTACGCAATCAGTAACCATCCAATCTTAAAACTCTTTATTGAAAAGGGGACATAATAATCAACACCCTTATAAATATCGATCATCAGATAATTCACCAAAATTCCCATAATAATCACATAATAATTATTTATTGATAAAAATAATTGCACGATATTTCCCGGATATTACAAAACAATTTCAATTTACTGATATCAATAAGATCGGCTTTCAAATAACTTTTGAAAATAATCCATTTAAGTAAATATTTTCAGAAATTAACAAGGATCGATATAACACTTAACAATTAGCACATTACCATTTAATATCCACCATTTTATTCCTTCTAAATCATAAAAATCACATATATATATTCAAATAATAATTATAATAATTCTAAAAATACGGGATATTACACTCAACCTACTTGTTAAACCGACTCTCAACTCGTGTCGTAACAGGTGTCACACCATATGAGGCGTGGTCAAATGAGAAGCCTAGTCTGAATCATATACGAGTATTCGGGTGCGTGGCACATATGAAGGAACCAACTGTGAATCTAAAGAAACTTGTTGACAGGAGCAGGCCTGTAGTGAATTTCGGTAAGGAACCGGGCACGAAGGCTTACAGACTTCTGGACCCTCAAACTCGAAGGATACACGTGAGTCGAGACGTGATTTTTGAGGAGAAGAAGACATGGGATTGGAGTGAAATTGAAGCTGTAGATTTGGAGCACACTGGAAGTTTCATTGTAGTTACTGATTACTCAGATGAAGATGCTAATATCGAAGAAATTGTATCAAGAACTCACGAAACAAGGGATAATGTTGAGGGTGATGACAGCAACAGTGTGCAAAGCTCAAATGTCTCAGATTACGGTTCTGAATATGATGAACCACTAGAGAAATTCAAGCCTCTCAGCAAAATATATGTTGCTACTGAACTAATGGAGTTGGAGGACGATGAATTGTATCTCATGGGAGTTGATGAACCCATTAACTACTCTCAAGTTGCTAAGGGAAGTGAGTGGAGAAAGGTGATGCAGGCCGAAATGGAAGCAGTTGAAAGAAATGGAACCCGGGAGCTAACTCAACTACCTGAGGGACGTAAAGTGATTGATCTAAAGTGGATATATAAGATCAAAAGAGATGCGGAAGGGAACGTTGTAAAGCATAAAGCTAGAATTGTTGCTAAGGGTTATGTGCAAAAGAAAGGTGTGGATTTCGATGAAGTATTTGTGCCTGTCACTCGTATTGAAACAATACGTTTATTACTAGCACTTGCAGTGAAAAGCAACTTGGAGGTGCACCACCTTGACGTTAAGACAGCGTTCCTAAACGGAGAAATTAAGGAGGAAGTTTTTGTTAAGCAACCGGAAGGTTTTGTGAAGCGTGGAAGGGATCGTCTTGTGTATAGACTCTTGAAGGCTTTGTACGGGCTTCGATAGGCCCCAAGGACCTGGTATTCAAAGCTAAACAAATGTTTGGAAGGATTGGGGTTCGTGAGGTGCGCATATGAGCAGGCTTTTTACACCAGACATGTGGGAAATGAAGTTCTGATTGTCGGAGTCTATGTTGATGATTTACTAGTAACCGGTACAAGTGTTGAAGCAATCAAGGAGTTTAAAACTCAAATGATGGAGAATTTTGATATGAGTGATATCGGAAAACTCACTTATTATTTGGGTATTGAAGTGGAACAAGGCAATGGATACATATGCTTGAAATAATCTGGCTATGCAAAAAAAACCATCATAAAGCTGGTATGTACGAGTGTAACCCTACGAAAATTCTGATGCATCCCAAGGAGATTATTAACAAGGACGAAGGAGGCACACCGGTAGATTCCATGAATTTTAAGAGTATAATTAGGGGGTTGAGGTATTTAGTCCACACTAGACCTGATTTGGCGTACTCGGTTGGTGTAAGCAGGCTCGTGGAGAAGCCCACGGTGATGCACTTGAATGCAGCAAAACACATTATATGCTACGTGACAGGAACGATAGATTTTGGTTTGATTTATTCCAAAGATGCAGAAAATAATGTGGTGATAGGCTATTCTAAATGATAGCGATCTGGCAGCGAATGTAGAGGACAGAAAAAGCACAGGTGGCATGGTGTTTTACTTAAACAAGAGTTTAATAACCTGGAACTCTCAAAAGCAGAAGTGTGTTGCACTCTCTTCATGTGAGGCAGGGTTTATGGCGGTAACAGCAGCCTCATGTCAAGCAATATGGCTGAGAAAACTGTTAACTCAAGTCACTGGTCTGCAAATTCAACCTGTGACATTATTCATCGATAAAAAGTCAACTATTGACTTGTCGAAAAATCCCGTTTTCCATGGCATGAGCAAGCATATAGATGTCAGATTCCATTTTATCAGATAGTGCATCAAAAATGGAGAAATCATAGTAAAACATGTATGCACAGAGGAGCAACGAGCTGATTCCCTCACCAAGGCATTGAGTGCTGTTAATTTCGAGAAGGTGAGACATATGCTTGGAGTGAGGAATTGTGTTAAGACAAGTTTGAATTAAGGGGGGTATGTTGGGTAGTTAATTCAAACTTAGTATTATTTGTTTTGTTGTTATTTATTTTCTGAGTCGTGATGTTGTGTCATCAAAGTGGGTCGTGGGCTGGAGTGTTTTTCGGACTAGTCGTGAATAATCCATTGTCTAACGTTAGTGTTTGATTTGGTCTTAGGTGTCTGTTATGTAGTTCCTACTTTGTAGGACATTTCCTGGTTTTTCCTTGTATAAGTATGTTAGTCAGTATCATTGAATAGTCAGTATCAATAAAAGTTTAAGCTGTTCAACGCTTAGTTTTTCCTCTGTTTTCTTTATACATTCAATCAGAATATTGTGTGTGTGCCAATAAAGTATTCAGCTACAGACATATTATGTTGTTTAGTAAATATTTTAAGGAAAAAGGATTTTAGGTTAAGTTACCCTATCCTGTTTATTTATACGACTCTCAGACATACACATACACAGGCCCATGTTACATATGTGGGCTATTCTTTTACTTAACACTCCTCCTCAAGATGGGTGATAGATATCAATCATTCCCATCTTGTTACATATATTATTCCACTCCTTAGATCCTAATCCCTTTGTCAGAAAATCAGCTAGTTGTCCACAGTTCTTATGTAACTGAGCTCCAAACTCTTTGCATCAATATTCTCTTTAATAAAGAATCGATCAATTTCAATGTGTTTCGTCCTATCATGCTGGACTGGATTTTTGGCGATATTGATTGCTAACTTGTTGTCACACCAAAGTTTCATTGGTACTCTCTTAAATAGACGTAGTTTAACCAGCAATTTCCTAATCCAGATCATCTCACATAAGCTTAAAGCCATAGCTCTGTACTCCGCCTCCGCAGTAGAACGAGCAACCACAGCTTGTTTTTTACTACGCCAAGACACAAGGCTGCCTCCGACAAATACAAAATAACCAGATGTAGATCTCATATCATCCAAGCTACTTGCCCAATCAGCATCACAATAACCCTCAACTTCAGTATTACCATTAGCTCTGAACCATAAACCTTTCCCTGGACAGCCTTTTAAGTACCTCAGTATCCTCAGAGTTGCTTCCCAATGCTCCATTCTAGGATCATGCATGTATCTACTAACAATGCTAACAGCGTATGTAATATCAGTACGTGTATGACATAAATAGATGAGTCGTCCAACTAGCCTTTGGTAACGCTTTTTATCAACAGGATCCCCTGACTCACTACACAATTTATAATTTTGTTCGATTGGTGTTGGGGCTATTCGACAACCCAACATCCCTGTTTCCGTAAGCAAATCAAGTACATACTTCCTTTGAGAAAGTACAATCGAACAAAATTCTATTTTTCTATAACTTCAAACTCCATGCTGGGTCATTTTTTTAGTAGCACAATTTCTCCTGTATCATCCCCGTGATAATAATATCATCAACATAGATGGCTAAAATAGTAACCCGGCCCTTTTTATGCCTGTAGAAGATAGTGTGATCACCATTGCATTGCTTATATCCCATTCTAAGGACAACATGCCAAAATTTATCAAACCATTCCCTTGGTGATTGTTTAAGCCCATACAGAGTTTTTTTCAACCTGCATACCATTCCAATCGTTTTCATAGTGCCAAAGCCGGGTGGAATCTCCAAATAGACTTCTTCTTGCAAGTCTCCATGTAAAAAAGCATTCTTAACATCTAGTTGATACAAGGGCCACCCAAAATTTGCAGCACATGAAATTAACAATCTCACAGAGCTCATCTTAGCCACCGGTGCAAATGTTTCATCATAGTCTATTCCATATGTTTGACTATAACCTTTCGCCACCAACCTTGCCTTATACCGTTCCACTTTACCTTCGGGGGTTTGCTTGACAGAAAAAATCCACTTCCATCCAACTACGGTTTTTCCTTTTGGATGACGAACAAGCTCCCAAGTTTTATTTTTTTCCAATGCACTAAGCTCCTCATGCATTGCTCCAAGCCATTTTAAATCCTGCTTTGCTTCCTGCCAATTTCTTGGTATAGACACTAATTGTAATGATGCAATAAATGTTTTGTATACAGGTGTGATGGATGTATATGATACATAATTAGATATATCATGCTCAAAGCCATACCTAACCGGAGGTTTTCCGGCGGTAGCTCTAGGCTCTCTACGAACAGCAATAGGAAGAGATTCATTAATAATAGGAGATTCATTACCATTTGTTCCAGGAGACAACGTTAAAGGACTTCGAGAGGGACCATCAGAGACATTTGGGATAACATGTTGCCCGGACTGTGGTATTTCTCTTGCTTTCGTGTCATCTTCGACTTGTGGTGTGGATTGTAATGTTTCTCTTATCACTTCCTGTACTCCAGTTTTTTGTCTTCTGCTATACACTTTCAAGTTTGTATCAACAACCTTCTTTTTCCTCCTCCTCGAACCTTCTCTCCTTCTCCTCCTAGCACATTTACTTCTTCCATTGGACATGGTATTATTCCGACAATAACTTCATTTGAACCTTGCACCATTCCATCTCAAACACTTTCAAGAGAGTTCTCCTCCTTTCTACTGATATTGCTAATAACAGGTGAATCTTTTAGTTGTGCAAGAGGTTGTGTCTTCTCTCCATAAAACGGTTCTTGCTCCCTAAAGGTGACATCCATACTTACAAATACTCACTTCTCGGATGGACACCAACATCGATAACCTTTCTGGGTACCTGAATATCCCACAAAGATACACTTCAGTGCTCGGGGATCAAGCTTGCATACTGATGGTCGATGGTCCCGCACAAAGCAAACACATCCAAACACCTTAGGGGGAATTGTATACATATTTTCTCCCATCAACAACTCACAAGGAGATTTGAAGCCTAGTACTTGTGAAGGCATCTTGTTAATAAGATAAGCTACAGTCAACACAGCCTCGCTCCATAAAAATTTTGGAACATTTGTTGTAAACATTAGTGACCTGGCCACCTCCAATAAATGATGATTTTTTCGCTCAGCTACACCATTTTGTGCTGGTGTATCCGGACATGTAGTTTGATGCATAATTCCTTGAGCAGATAAATATGATGCAAATTCCTTATTCAGATATTCGGTGCCGTTATCCGTCCTAAGAACACAAACTTCTGCATTAAACTGTTTAATAGCATAAGCTAAAAAATCCTGGAAGCAGGAAAGAACTTCAGATTTATTCTTCATTAAATAAACCCATGTCATTCGAGTATAACAATCAATAAAAGTAACAAACCACTTAAAACCGCTAGTGGAAGTAACTGGACAAGGTCCCCAAACATTAGAATGTATTAAATAAAAAGGTTTTACACTTCTCAATCCTGAACGGCTATAACTCGTTTGTGTATGTTTTCGAACTCACAAGCATCACAAATAACTTTATTACTACCTACTTTATTCAATAATGTTGTGAATATGTTGTGCACTTGATGAGTACCTAAACAAAATATCTAAGTAGATTTTACTTAGTGAAATAATGTAGCACTCGACGGATAAGAATTATAGTCCCGACGGATAACTCATTTTAGTCCCGACGGATGAGTAACTTATTATCTATCGAGTGAGTAGCTTATGTAATAATGAGTTTGTAGCACAGTGTTGTACACACCTTTGTATAGAATCTGTAGTAGTATATAAGTCATGTTGACTTTAACTAGATATGCAGAATAGGTTGATTAACTGTACATAAGCAATGTCTTGTAATTCTGTATAAGTGAAATGAAGTAAAGTGCCAAAATAGCTATCAACGGATGCTTAACAAAGCTTCGACGGATGATCAAATGACTTTCAGCGGATGTTTAAAATAGCAGTCGAAAGATGATCAAGTAAGTCATCGACGGATGATCTGAAAGTCGACGGATGATAATATCAAGATTCAGACATCAGTTGAACAGTGAAAGCTGACACACAGCCGTCGAGATGGATACAAACACACTGTGGAAGCCCATTAACTGGGTAATAGAGGACGAAAAGCAGCAAAGATCAAGACTGTTAGATTTTATATTTATTCAGTTCTTTTGACTTTGTAATCTTGGTAATATATAAACCAAGAGAGTAGCAAATAGAAAAATAACTAAGAGAGCTAAGAAACAAATACAGAGAAATCTTTGTAAGCACTATCTTTAGGATTTCCTGTGTTCTTAGTAGTTCTATTTTGTATAAGCAGCTGTGAGCATTTCTGCACACAGAGTTCTCTCGATATATTAAATATATCTCTGGTGGAATTGTTTAAATCCACCAGAAAGTTTTAAAGACTCTTGTTTTTAATTACTCTTGTTTTGATTCATTAAAGTTTATATTCCGCATTGTGCTAATCAAAACAAATATATCTATAATCGAGTTGAACATTTTTATCTTAAAAAAAAAGTTCAAGAATTCCATTCAACCCCCCTTCTGTAATTCTTGCTATATTGTTAAGGGACTAACAAATAATTCAGGTCTTAATCTCCTGAGGCTTTCAAAAGGCACGTGGCCGAGACGACAATGCTTTAACATCACTGTAGCTTTAACTTCCTCAGTAGTTGTAACGGTAAGAGGAACACCATCACTTTCCTTATTCATATACCACAGTCCATCACGCCTGATGTCAGTCCCAAGCGTCCTCTTCGTGTCCCTCTCCTGGAAAGAACATGAACTCCGATCAAATGTTACTTGACAATCTAATTGATCAATGATGGAACTGACTGAAAGTAAATTAATTGAGAATGAGGGAACATGTAAAACATATTCAAGTGCAAGGGATGGTGTGCATTTGACAGAACCAATTCCTTCTATAGGTTGGAAACTTCCGTCTGTTGTTTGGATAGTCTCTTTATGTGATGGTGGATATTTGAAATATGTATCAAACCCACTAGATGATCTTGTAACATTCTTAGATGCACCTGAATCTATTATACAATCCAAAGAAGGTGGTTTAAATGATGCAAGTGCTCGTGATGGAATACCTGAGCCAGCATGAGCATAATCTGCTACATTACCAAGAAAAGAATAAGTTGAACCTTGAGTGTTGGAACTCTCCATCCTCTGCTTATATGCCCGAAGTTCTTCCAATTCAGAATTTTTTGTTGATTCTCCAGTATCACTCTTTTCTGCGACAACTAAGTTAGCTCGGCCAGCAAAACGCCCACGTCCTCGACCACGAGCACGTCCTCTGAAGGTTCCTCGGCTACTGCGATTACCTTCACCTCGTCCATTATCATATGACAAAGGGCAATTCCAACTAATATGCCCTTTTTTCCTACAAATATAGCATTCTCTATCATTAGTGATAGGTGCCAGCAGTGCAGAACGGACCAGAACTGATGAATTTCCACTCGAGGTCATCACCTTCATCCTAGACTCCTCCTGACTTAAAGCCGCTATGACTTCCTCCATACGAGGAAGAGGGGACTGATGGAAAATCATAGCTCTTCTAGTCTCAAATTCTAAATTCAAACCTTTCATGAGTTGATTCACACGCCTCATTTCCACCCATGTGTTAGCTATACTAGCACTAGCACTATCAGTAATTGTCAACGGGTCATAATAGTCTAGTTCAGACCAGAGTCGTTTTAACTCGGTGCTATATTCTGCAATATTTTTTTCTCCCTGCTTCATTGCATCTATTATATCCTGAATATCCATCACAATCATCATATTCCCGGTTCCTGAAAATTGTCTAGATAAAATTTTCCAGATTTCAGCAGCATTTCGTATCCCTTCAACCATACCAGCAATTGTCGGATTAAGAGAACCTGTCATCCAGGAAACCACTAAAGAATTACTGGTCTTCCATGTCTTCCACGCTATACTAGTTTTATCTGTTGGCTCCTTACAAGTTTCTTCAATATAGTGTTCTAAGTCTTTAGCCTCCAATATCAGCTTCACCCTTCAAGACCAACTCAAGTAATTCTTTACACCTTCAAGCTTGTGCTCTATTGGAAATAGTTCTAACCTCTATGATTGCATACTCTCAGTTCTCGCGCTGGCCTCTTGGGAAGATGTTCCCTCTCCTTTAAATGTCAACATCTTGGCCATGCCCTCCAAAATCTCCTTCAAATCAGCTGTAGTGATTGTTGTGCCCATCTTAATCACCACTTTATCACTCTAACAAAACTCCAGAGGTTGATTACTCCCAGATATCTTGCATGATAACGTCCCTACTTGAGAATTATCAAGTAAGACATTCAATATTCATGTACATAGCCAAACATCTTTCTCCCTAAATCTCTTTTTATACGCTACTGATCTTTAAAAAAACTGAAAAAGAGGTAAAAACAAGGAACTGAGGTAGGGTTTGTTTTGTTTTATTTTTTTAATTATGGAAACAAAGTAACACCGCCAGCCACTGCCGACGGAACCACCGGTGAAATCGGCAGCCGCCAAGGACAAAAGTGGGCTCTGATACCAAGTAAATATTTTGAGGAAAAAGGATTTTAGGTTAAGTTACCCTATCCTGTTTATTTATACGACTCTCAGACATACATATACACAGGCCCATGTTACATATGTGGGCTATTCTTTTACTTAACATGTTTCATTTCATAGACATCTCTACTGATTTTATACTTTCTAGAGCCATGAGTAAGAGCAAACCTTTGAATAAGGACTTATTCTAGCAGAACTACCAGCCTAAGAGGAAGCGGACTCCCAAAGAAGGTTTATACGGGCAGGTGGAGTTGGTGTAAGAGCGGGATACGAGAAAGAAGAACAACCAAAGAGTGATGAAGGAGACGTGTATGTCAAGGAGAAAGAGAGAGCATAAGAGCAGGATGAGTACACTAGTCATAAGTTCCCCAGAAGCCGCTAGCAAGAGCAAGACCAGTGGGTAAGTATAGCGTCCGTCCCGCGACTTGTTTGGAACAACAGCCTTTTCTCTAAGTTCCAGACCTTGTCTATATGATCATGATCATTGTGCCTCACATACAGAATAGAATAGGAAGGTTCAAGTTCAAGGTTGACATAATAATAGGGCTTTCATTCGTTACCGGATACACTCCCTTGCCCTAGCTTATGGAGTTGGTGATGCCCCGGTGACATGAGTAGTTTGGGAGATGAAACGGAATTGTCCCTTAAAATACAGTGGCGGGGATCCACAGTGTGTTAGGTAATTAGTCAAGTAAGGGTTGACCATATTCTATTTGGTGTGATGTTGTTCCCATGAATGTAACACACGAATTATGGGGTCGACCTTGGCTCTATGGTCGTGATGTGTATCATTGTAGTAGAGAGAATACTTTCCATTTTATGTGCAAGGCTAAGGATGTTACTCTCTACCCAAAGAGTACCGAAGAAAATGAAGAAATCTAGTATTTTCGTGAGCAGTAAGCAGCAAATCTCCCCTTCTTTTTGGAAAGCAGGTGGCCGCGTGTGAATTCTTTCAAGGCAAGGGGCGGCCTGATTCGAAATTGTTGTTTACTCTGATCAGGTCGAGGTGGTTTTCGTTTACCAGCGCGTAGGTGGTCTAAGTTCCTATGACCGAGTCTTTCTAGCCCATGTGAACATCTTTTCTTAATGTATTAAAGAGGGCCTCTCTAACCGGTTAAAAGTGGTGGGTGTCCACTAACGGCAATTCCTGGCTCGGCTCCGATAACGCAATTCCGGGAAGAGTCGGTAGTTGGGCACTGGATCCCTTCGGATCTGGAGAACGTATGACGGCTGGGTCGGGTGAACCAACAGGTCGCTCCTCTAGTTGAAGTATCGGGTCCCTTTTCAAGTTGAGCCCAAATATCACAAGCACAGTTAATGAAAAGGATAGATTTCTTAATGGTTTCAGAAACATTATTGTGAATCCAAGAAATTACCAGATTATTGCAAGTGTCCCACTGCACTCTACTTGTCTCATCATCAGTGCTTCTCCTTACTAAACCATCCACAAAGCCCAGTTTTCTTTTAGAGGAGAGTTGTATTTCAAAAGACCTATTCCAGGATCTGTAATTAGATGCACCTTCCAATTTAGGTACACTAATAGATAAAGGCCCATCAGATGGGTGTAAAAATAGAGGATTCTGCATATCAGCAAATGTGAATCTCCCTCCTGTTGCCATACTTGAGTAATTTGCAGATTACAGACACTCAATTTATACAGGCAACAGTCAAACACAAAATTTTTTAAAAAGGAGCTAATGTATATCAGGAAAAGTTTCTTTTAAAGAACAAAGAATCACAGCTTATTCATGCTTGCTCTGATACCATGAAGATTAAATAAAGCATGATAAAAGATGGTGAAAGTTGAGACGTTGGGAACAACAAGATACTATATTATTCCTGATGTTCTTGATTACAAAAGCTTAAGGAGACAATATAATACCATTAGCACTATATATTATAACCAGGACTCATAACTTGTCCATTACTTACAAACTACTAATATAAAGTATATGTTGCCCTCCTAGTACATGAATAAGATAAACTAGAGGACTGGACTAAGAGGAAGGACCCACTACTGAGGATTGGAAATTCAGGTGTAGACAAAAAGGTGGTCCATGAAGAACAGCAAGGCCATACTGGCTAGATTTATTGTGCTGGAAAATAAGTAGACACGCTCATTAAGCACGTGCACAGGTGCATTATGCCTAATGAGTTGATAATCAGGATACTAACTGCAATACTATATTTATAAAAAAAATGGCAGGTCCAAGACTCCGGGTTGTTACAAATTTGGAAAACCCAATACACTCGTCACATTTTGTCATCCTTTACTGAATGATTTTAGAGTGTTCTAAGCATTGCTGCTTTTTACTCAACTTATATATGTAACAGTGGAAACTGAGAACATTGTCATTAGAAAAACACAAATAATGATTAGGAAGAAGGTGAACAGCTTTTCCATTGAAACACGTTGGAGTTCAGTTGATCTGGAAGATCAGCAGACCATGTATTCAAATCCGGAAAAGGTCCGGTCAGGGCAAGATAATTTTCTCCTTCATTCACCAATTTCTTCCAGCTTACCTGTGTGAAATTAAGAATTTCGGATGCTCGTTAGATTTAAGATATCTACAGTGTTATCTTTACAAGTCATGCCACCAGGTAAGTACATTTGGAAAATTTACCATACCCGCAAGATAGATTAACAAGTTGAGATTGATCTAAGTAAGGGGCTAAGATCATGTATGTCAGGTTAACGACAACGTCTCCTAAAAAATGGATCAATGGTTTCCCTGATCCTTTGCTAAGAGTGTTATACTGCACTTTTGAGAAGAAGTTTTACCTTGAGTAGATCTGACTAACTTTTAGTTCATGAATAAATAACTTTCAACTTTAATCATCAAAAAATTACAACATACCACTAGCTAGGAAGGCATTCAGAACTTTATACAAAATTAGAATGGCAGAATAATGAACAAAAATTATTGGCATTGCTCTATTTGTCTTTTATAATAATATAGAGACAAGTGCTGTATGACTACACACTACTAAAAAAATGTTGTAGAAAATGTCATTTTCTCATAAATTGTGTTAATATTTACTATTACTTGGTCATTGCATAGATTTTCATTATTCAGCGCGCTTCTCTTCGATAAAATGTGCTCTTTAATTTGTTCCCAAGTACTACGAGGCTCATCGTGCTCCTTTTTATTATCAAAAATGCATATAACCAATTAAATTGTTTATAAGAAAAAGTTGGTTGCATAAAAATGTAAAGACATAATACTGGACATTACAATAATTAATCACAAAGTGAAAAGGATCTTAATATAAAAAATTTATGGAGCACTGAGGGGATTAAGAAACATACTTCTCCAGGAAATGCCTGGCATAGTGCCTTGATGGTAGAGTTTTGTTCCCAGGTGCCCTCATCAGAAACAGAAGCTCCAATATCGCTACCGCCACAATTTACCATGATCCGGCCATTTGGCATCAACTTATCTTTTATATCTA